>NW_026127014.1:0-79371 GCF_943737965.1 Phodopus roborovskii | reverse complement strand
AATTCCATCTTGCTGAGGAACTGCCATAGCTATCTTGAAAATGGCTGTACAAGTTTGAACTCCCAAAATCAGTGGAGGAGTGTTACCCTTTCTACACATCCTGTCCAGCAGTACTCAGGAGCCAAAAGCATGAATCTCAATGAATTCCAGGCCAGTCAAATTACATAATGAGGCCTTTCTTCAAACACAGCAATGGAATGGTTAGATGGCTAAAAGTTCAGCACACTGATTGTACTTTTAGAGGATATGAGTTACTTCCCAACAATCAGATGGTAGTTCACAACCATCTACAATGAGATTGTTGCCCTCATCTTTTCTACCAGGAGATATTCAAGTAGGATACTACACATGATAAATAATTTTTAAAATGAAATAAAACGTCCTACTGGATACTTGAAACCCATCACTGGGCCTCTGCTAGAGTTCCCTCAGCTAAAGACCTCAAGATCTCTTTTAGATCCACTATTCCTCATGGGCACGTTCTGAGCCCCTGCATACTGAATTTTTTCAATGATTATTGTTTATTTTACTTGTCGATTCCTATCCCTCACTCCCTACCCTTTCGCCTACATTCTGTCCCCTTCTCTGCACCCTGACCACCTCCCTCCCATTCACCCCTCTCCCCTATGGGCCAAAGTGACATCCAGGTAGGGTCATGTATTTCTGACAATGAGAGTTCTGTTTAGGGTATGGTTAGAGTTAGGGTGAGCATTATGGTTGGTGGTGAGTTAGGGTTGGGTTCCTGAAGCCCAGGAAAGGATGAGAGCCCATGCCGAAGATAACAGGAAAGTGTAAACTTCAGATGGGAGAGAGTTTACCCTTAGCTGTCTATGTAATTATTTGGGACCTTTGCTGAGCAATCAGTGGGATAAGAGATGTGGAAGAAACATTTGAGGCACCCATAAATGATGTGACCCAGCGCCACCTCTACCAGAGGTCAACACCTCTACCAGAGATGATTAAAAAGGAGTAGGGCCCTGCTGACATCATGCACCTGGGCTTGCCCAAGGATCCAGGGCTCTTGGGGTTTGTACTGCAGAAGCAATGGGGGAAATGTGGGTAGGAGCAAGATGTAAACTGATGGACTACCTGTGAGGTCTAGACAGAGAGGGAAACTTTGGAAAACAAGGAGGGCCAGAATCAGGGTTTGGTGAGACAGCAGAACCTGGAGCCCAGAGACAGAAAGGTGAAACAGGAGCCCAGGTCTGAAGAAGGCACATGGGTTTCCCATCCTGTAGTGATTGTTGCCTCAAGGGATGAGTCACCTTGATACATGTGAACTTCCTGGCAGAGGATGAGGAGCTGTAGCTCTGGAGAACCCTGACATGCCCTTGGTCAGCACCCAAAGAGGAAGCAGAGGCAAGGAGCAAGTCCTATCCTTTTCTGAGGAAGCAGTGCAGCATGCAAAGTAGGGCTCCATCCCACACAGCTGCCTGCAGTCCAAGCATAGAGAGGAATGCTGCATGCCAGGCGTTATCACTGAACTTCCAGGCCAAGACTGCCTTGTGGAAATTGTACAAGGATGTTCTGTGTCTTCCCAGTCCACACACAGAAGCCACCAGCTACAAGTGGCTAAATGATTGTCATGATAAACAGTCAATTCCAGGCTCTTTCTTGACAAATAATAGGCTTAGCTGCAAGTTTGTGGTGTTGAGGAACACTTGGCAAGTGAAATTCCACATGAAGATGCTATGTACACTAGGTACTTTAGTGAGGCTACCCTGGATGTAATATCAAAATCCTGGAGACGGTAAGGATGTGGGCAGCTTCTGAAAAGGTCAGGGTTCCTAGTGAGACATATGACCCAGGAAATACAGGAGAAGAGCCATTTTTAAATTCTTAATATTTATCTAAAAATACATAATAAAAACTATAGCTTCATATACAGTAGTATCAAAGTTTCAATTTTACTTTCCAAAATTTTTATTTAATAAATGATACAGGAGCCTTCAGAACCCAGAGAGGGTATCAGGTCTCCTGTTAAAAGAATTACAGATAGTTGTGACCCAACATGGGTGCTAGGAATTGAACCGGGCCTGCATTAACCACTGAGCCAGCCCTTGGTGCCCAAGCCCTGCAGAGCTGCATTTGTTCTGAAAAGTGAATCCTATGTGTTCCTTTGGGACTGTGGCTGATATGTCTTATTCAACCTTGGAGGTAGGTTTCTCACCTGAATCAAAATGCTGTGGATTTTTAGATTTCAGAGGTAAAACTCTGTTTTCTAGAACCCAGGTATGCAAGGCTCAAATTCCTCAGGGCTTAATTTAAAAAAAAATTCCTCAAAGCTTTCCAAACAAACTAAGGAGTTTGGACTTTATCTTGTGGGGAACTAGAAGCTCAAGAGCATAGTTAGGTAGCAATGGAAATCACCAAGTTGAGCAAATGATTGAAAGCTGCATGGCCTTCATATTAATAAGGTAAGAATATAGAATACCGGATGCACTTATTGGCCCACACCCATGCAGTCATGGCCCCCTCTTCTCCTCTTTAGGAAAGTGCATAAATGAACTTCAGTGTTGCGATTGTCATAGATGCTATGAAAGTAAAGTTGAAGAAAGGGTTCTCCCACAAGCCAGATAGGCTGCTCTGAGCACTATAGCTTGTCTGAAACCTCAAAACCACCCAACAGAGAAACAAAAACCTCAAAGAGCTGAATTTGCACTACTGCCCAATCCTCTACAGAGCTCTGAGTAACCAGTTAGGGCATATGGAGGGCTTTTGAGAATTTGTTTTATTAAATACAGTCCATGTTGAGGACTAAGTTATTGTATAAATTATCTAAAGCAGAAGTAAATGTTAAAAATCATTTCCAGTTATTCGCTTCTCTTTAGTATCAGCTAAGGTCTTGTGGCCACACATGTCACTGTACATGCATGGTGAGAATGCAACATGTGGTTTGCCACTAAATATCTTCTCCCCAACCGTACCCGGTGATAAGGTGGAAGCTCAAAATAGCCTAAATTTGAGGTATTAGCACAGAAATTAACAAGCAGATGAGAGATTCTTCTGCAAAAAGTTAATATACATCTGTCAGTCTAACATTAATGTTCACACACTGCATCACTCTCTCAGTGCAGAGGTCTCCTACGACCACACTCTTTGTAAATGTAATAGTCCATCACTCAATGAATCAGCTCACATAAAAGTTACCAAGTTCATGTTTAGGGTGGTGTGATGATCTGTCTACTTTATTTGCATTTACTTGGACTGGGTGATTCTTTATACTACACTCACACACACACACACACACACACACACACCACAGAGACACAAAGGCAGAGAATTTCACTTACTGAGCCTCAAATATTGGGATGGCTTCCCAAGGCAGCTAAGACCAGATGCTGACCTGGTCCCTGGTGTAAGGACTAAAAGAAGGGCACTGCCACCATTGTACCAACAAATGCCATGGTAACTGTCCTGAGTATCTTTCTGAGGTGTCCAGTTCCTATATCACTATGTGACTAAGAACCCTACAGGAGAACTAATTTGTGATACCCAAAACATAAGTACATAGCTGGAGGCAGCAACAGCTGTTTGATCCAAACTATTCACCATCATGCCCTTAGGTAGAAACTCTACCTGGAGGGCTGTGGCTGGAGATGGCTCATTGGGTAAAAGGTCAGGACAGTGGCACATGACTATTTCTCCAAATACAGAGGAGAGGGACATTATGGAGACAGGAGGATCCCTGCAGTGCATTAACCAGCCAGCCTAGCAGAATCCTTGTGATCCAGGTTCATTGAAGGGCAGTTTCTAGGCAGTAACTGCTGAGATTAGCTTTGCTAAGGGTTTGACTCCTCAGTAATAGCTTCATGACCTTGGACTTGAGAAGCAAGAAGTTCGGATTTTTGTTGTTCTTTGGGTTTTTTTGGTTTTGTTTTTGTGTTTTTGAGACAGGATCTGTGTGTAATCACTATGTTCAACCAGGCTGATCTCGAAATCACAGATTCTCCTGTCTCTCAAGTGCTAGAATTAAAGACATCCACTACTATCCTGGTAGGAAAAGACTGTGTAAAGTAAGACATGAGGGAAAAAAGGTCATGAAAGCAAACTTTTAAAAATATTGATAGATTAGTTTGTTTTTAACATTTATTTTTATTTTGTGTGTGTATGTAAAATCACATATAGGTGCCCTCCAAAAAAAAAAAAGCCATCAGATCCCCTACAACACCTGGAGTTACAGATGGTAGTGAGCTCACCCTGTGGAGGCTGGAAACCAAACTCTAATCTTTCTGCTTACTTGGTTACTTTTTGAGACAGGGTCTCCAATAACAGGCTAGCCTTGAACTTGCTATGTAGCTGTGTAGCTGAGGATGACCTTGAACCTCTGATCTTCCTGCCTCTACCTCTCAAATACTGGGATTATAGGTAAACACCACAATACATACCCAGTTTCTGGAGAGCTTCAGGAATAGAGCCCAGGGTCTCATGCATGTTAGGCAAGCACTCTCTAAACACTGAGCTACATACATCTCCAGCACAAATTGAACTTTCTGAAGTTAAGAATTTCTCTCCAATAGAAGACACTTAAAATTACTAGAAAGGCAAAATACAGTAAGAAATGAAACTGTTGGTATATAAAGCAGACATAGGGCCTGTAGCCAAAGTAGGGAAACCAGTGCAAAACCAGTAGAAAAAGACAGCCCAGTAAAAACCGATCAAGGGCTCAGGCAGACATTTCAGAAACCGCGGGCTCTTTTGATGGCCCCAGTGAGCAAGTGGAAAGGTTGCAGACTTGTCAGTTGTCAGGGAAAACAACAGGCAAATGGAACCATCAGTGCACAGTCATAAGTCTACATAAAAATGTAAAAGATTAATGGCAGGGCCAGTGAAATTGTATGTGGTCACTTGCCTGGCTCCCACAAATTGTCTCTGACTTCCACTCCTGCTATGGGACCTTCTCCCAATAAATGCTTGTTTAAAACACATACACAGAGAGACAGGGGAGGAGGGAGTAAAATAAGAGAAAAAGAGGAACATGCTAGAAGGTGCACACTAGTTCTGTTCATAGTAGCCACAAACTGGAACAACACAAATATCCATTAGCATTAGGAGTGGAATTAGGCATGGGTGAGGAAGAGGCCAAGTAGATGGAGAAGCTTAGGGTCAAACTGAGGGCCTCACAGGTGCTAGGGCAGTGCTCTGCTGTTAAGCCTCCAAACTCAAACTCTCTTGCAAAAGTCATTTGTCCTCTGTAGAGCCCAGAGTCCCTGTCTATAAGGTTCAAGGATTTATCCCTTTAAATTGTTCCTGCATCTCCTATTTAGGTGAACTAGGTGGTGTACCAATCGAAAGTGCCCCAGTAGATCAAAAGAAGGCAAGAACAAGGCATCCCTTAGCAATTAAACATTCCTGCCATCTGAATGTCAGCTCTAGTGTGAGAGGGCTGTGTTTCCCTGTTGCACAGTGGTGCTGACATACAAGTATTGCCATGGATGAATCCAAAAGAGGCTGATTAAATGTGATCCTTTCCCTGTGCTCTGAAGTCCACACCCACTGCCAAGAGGGCTGCTTACCTGCAGAGGCTCAGTAGGGTGGGTCTCCCCCTTACCCCTCTGGCAGGTGTTAATGAGATTAGCATAAAAAGGAAGGCCAGCAGAGGGCAGACACCAGGACCTGACTGAGAGCCAGCTTAGCAAATGTAGAAGGCATGGCCTTCAGTGAGGCAACCAGCTGCAGTTCCTGTTTGCCTGCATCCCCTATGCCGTGGCTTGGAAAGTGTGGTGTTTTCGTACCTGTGCCAGATAGTACATTGGAGTTGAGTGCCCACTAGCAGGATACAGGAGCTGCCTGGACGCCGGGGGCAGTGATCCTTGATGTAGGTCGGGTATATCACTTGTTCCTAGATATCCTAGGATGCCCTTACCTTCTGTTAAAAAGAGACATCCTGTCAAATGTAGGAGCCTGGATTTGTTTTGACTTGAACAGCCATCAGTAACCGATAAAACAGGGAAAGAGCTTGATCCTGTAGGCAGTGGATGGTCTGGCTGTCTAAAAGCTATGATGGACATGGCTGTACTGGTCAGAGACTCTGACATGTTAACTTTGGGGACAGAAAGAAATTACAATAGCCACCCATGCACTGGTGACCAGGAGAGCATTGTCAGGCAGCCCACACAACAATGGATGTCCAATGCCCACAGAATCACTGATGCACTACCTGCCATTCTTCTGCCTGAGAAGACTGATAAATAAGTAATTTGGGACTGTCATCACCTGCTGATTAAAGAGGCAGGAGATTGCAAAGACCTACAGTCTTCCCTCTGGCCGTAGAAACACTAACTTAGCTCACTGATGGGAACAGTTACTTTGTGAAAGGTAAAGAAAGGACTGGGAGTCAAGATGGAATGAAACCTGCATGGTTTGAGCCAGCAGCCTGCTGAAGGAACCTCAGATGAGAAGCTGAGCTCTTGGCCTTAACACAGGCTCCTTAGCTGGCAAAAGAAAAGAAAATCTGTAAACCTGTACACGGCAGCAGTTATGCTTTATAACTGTCCATGTGCACGGGCCGTCTTGTAAACAAAGGGGACTGGCTAAGATTTACTGTGTGAGCAAGTCAGAGAGCCAGAGATGAGCTGACACCTGCATTCCTCCACATTTTCTCCCACTGTCCTCCTTGAGTCGCTGGGCTAATTCTCATTAGGGACAGTGACCTGGAGCATAAGCTGGGTGCAAGCCCCTTCGGCCTGCATTGTGTGGTCAGTGTTTTAGGACAGTAACACATGTCACCAGAATGGTAAGATATGATTTTCTTCTTTTCAACTGTGGTGAAGTAAATGTATGTTTTATTGTTTATTTTCATCTCATTTGTTCTTTGCCAAGATAGGCTCTTAGCAATACAGTCCTTTGTGGCCTTGAACTTGTGACTCCTGTCTCAAGCTTCTGAGTACTGAGCAAGGCATGTACCATTCCACTGGTTTGTAATTTTCACACTAAATATGACATGGTTACATTTAAGTTTCTTTATGTATACTTATTTGTTTTGAGGCAGGGTCTTGCTTTAGCCAAGGCCAGCTTGAGGTAGTAGCAGTCATCTGTCCATACTTCCAAGTGCTGCAATTATAAACTTGCACTACACATAGTTACCTAAATGTATGGGGCTTTTTTGTAAAAGTAAAAAATGATATATGCTTAGGCTTAAATTTTGTGGTGTTCAAAACAAGCTGGTGGGTATCTAAGACAGAGGAATGTGTTGTCTGTGTAGCAATGCAAATGGAAAGCATTCTAGTTGAAGGAGGGATATATATGACAAATGTGGAAGGCAGTTACCCTATTCACCCTGCTTACAATTTTTTTTTTGTTTTACAGAGCATAATAATATTTTAACTTTACAGAAATGGGGAGGCATTGGTGTTTGTTTGAAAGAGGGGGTTAGGAAACACTGAATAAATTGATTAATTTGAAAACTACTTCCCTCAAAGCCATGAAAACCTGAAGTCAATCCTCATAATTCTTGAAATTAATCCAGATTGCTGTGTTGTGGATTATGCCTTTAACACCAGTACTTTGGAGGCAGAGGCAGAGGCAGAAAGTTCTCCAAAGGTCAGCCTGTTGTACAGAGTAAGTTTCAAGACAGCCAGGGCATCCTATAGGAACCTTGTTCCGAGGGAAAACATAATGGTTGCATATACTTCTAACTTCAACATTGATAGGTGGAATGAGAAACTTCACCTCCAAAATACATAAAAATAAGACAGCAGCTGAAGATAGGTTGAACAGTTGCAAGCATTTTCTGCTCTTTGCATAAGAGCAGGTTTCAGTTTCCAGCCCATGGTGGACTACAACTGTCCTGAACTGCTATTCCAGGGAAACCAGCCCTGACTTGTGACTTCAGTGGTCACCAGGTTCAAAAGCAACACACTTAAATACATGAAGGAAAGAATCTCATAGTCTTGTAAGTTAGGCTTTATATCAAAAACCCAGGTAGACAGTATCACCCCACACTTGATTTCTGTCCCCATTCCTTCTTCATATATAGTCTGAGCTACCATCCACCACCAGAGAATAACAATGCGCATATAAGAGCCGAGTATATGTAGTGATACAAATAGTTGTTACCAGACAAACTTAAAACTTTTGGCTCCTTTAATGAGATCAAACCTGTGTACCACTCAGCCATCCAAGATGATTCTGAAAATATTGGACACCAGGGAGAGCTGAGTAATAATGTTGAGGTATCTCATCTTCCAATTACTATTAAAGTAGAAGCATACCACCCGTGTCTGTAGATGGAATAACACTAGTAGCTGACTGCTTCAAAGGTAAGGATAATTGATTCTTCAAGAAGACTATGACATTAGAGCATTTTCCTTAGTTAATATAAATGATGTACAGTGCTAAATAAAAAATACTTTTTTTTTTTCTTAAACACTCAAGTTCACCCATGGAATTTAGGCAATGAGAACCTTTGGAGTATACTAATCATATCTGTTTTCCCTGATATAAGTCAATTTTTAAATAATGATTAGTGAAACTTTATTTTTTAAATATATAAATAACACTCAATTTAATGCTTTCTTATATACTAGGAATGGGGCAGGATCCACTGTATTCATAGTAATGCGCAAAGAGGTGATCATGGGAATATTAGGAGGTAAGTACTGTGGGGAAATTGAGTTCTGTATTGAAAGAAACTGGCTGTGTTTATACTTAAATAAGTTTTGCTGAGTACATATTGCTTTTGTCCCATTTGTGGGGATGGAATTCTCATTAAGGATTGCTGTTAACTCTGGAGCAGGGGAATATTTCTAGGGGTGTTTTACCATAGTATAATTGGAGCAGTCTCTATTTACTACCAAAGAGATTACATGCAGGGCTATAATTCAGGGATATTTTACCACAGTAGGAATTGTAAAAATAAGTTGAGAAGGGTGACTGACACCTCGTAAGTTTAACCTGAAAAGGAGGTTGGAGTATCAGGACCCTGGAGGTATTTTTTGCCAGCAGAAGTCACAAGACAAAGCTGCAACTGCTCCTTCTGCTAGAAGTATTAGGTGATCCTTTTTTCAATATTTTCTTTTTGGCATAACCTACATTTTTAGCAGTTTATCTCTGCGTAATAGCCCTGCCCATCTTAGCCCATAGTTTGTATTCAAGGGTGGATCTCCAACTCATAGGTAACCACTGCCCTTCCATGTCCCAAGTGCTATATTTAAAAAAATTGTGTCACCTCGCCGAGGCTTAAACTGCCTTGGATGTCAATTTAACTATTTGGCATTCCTATTATTTTGTAGTTCCATTACTATCCTTACACTCTTTATAATTTATATCTATTTAAAAAAGAAAGAGAAAAGTTCCATTAACCAGAAAAGAATTGGACACCTTAAGTAGAATATCCCAAAAAATGTAAAAGAGAGATTCATAAACATAAACTACTTTACAATAAATAGGAGGAACTCTGTAACCTCCTTCAGGCCTGGTGTAGGATGTGCATATTACCTCCGACCCAACTGTAGAGTAGTTTAACCTGCTCTAAACAACATGTGGCAACTTTGAGGCAAACAAGCGGGATGCTGCTGCATTTATCTTCCAAAATTTACTTGGAATTTATGTATCTCATAATAATTTGATTGTTTTAAAAGATTAGGAATGAAAGTTTGTCAATTATTAATAAACATATCATATTGTGTATGAAAAAATTGGAATTCAATTTTGATCCAAGTTTTGAAAAGATGGAGTATAGTAATTTAAAGTGTATTTTCTGTGTCATTGCAGAGTAGTTGTGGCACTACATATGTTGCTTTTGCAGGTAATATGTGTTCAGATTATGCAGTATCAACTCACTTGTATTTATCAATTTGAAAAACCTGACAGCTTTTGCCTTACCCTAAATAAGGAGCCAGTTTGTATTAAGGGATGCTGAGGTAGGCATCACTTCAGTTTTTTGACCAAGGCCTTGTACACAGAGTGAGTTTGTGGACAGGCAGGGCTACACAGGGAAACCCTTTCTCGAGTAAACAAACAGAAAGGGACAAAATATGTGAAGACACCCAACCATAATACAATATGGAATAAATCTGTTTGTTTACTGTGTGTATGTGTGTGTGTGGCGGGGGCGGTGTGTGTGGGTGTGTTTCAGTTTATGTTATGGGGAGAGAGAGAGACAGAAGCACAGATAAACAGAGACAGAACAATAGAGAGATCACGTGTCAAAGTCCATTCAATTCCAATTGTCCATCTTATTTATCAGGTTCACATTTATGAAGTTGCAACTTTTCTGCCACTGAGACTTTACAGATCTCTCTCACCTTTCCAGTGCTATTAGGTAGTTGGACTTTCTTGTCAGATTTTCTTGGAACAATCCATCCCCAAATAATGACACAGACATTTCTAAATTGTTAATGATTGGCCTTTAACTTAACCTTGTTCCCAAATAATTTCCTATACCTTAACAATGTCTATTAGCCTATTGTCTATTATTCTGTAATCGCAGCTCCTTCCTTGTCTTCCTGGCATGGGTCCAGGCCTAGATTCATTCCCCTGAGTTTTTCTCTCAGCCCAGCAATCCTGCCTAACCATTCCTTTGAGCAACTGGCCGTTTAACTTTTATTAAACCACCTAAGGGCCTTAGGCAGGCAAGGTAAAAGCACCCTATTTTCACATAATGATCAAATGTCCCACAAGTTTAACTTTAATCATCCCCTTCTAGATTTAGCATTTTGCTTGATCTCAGGTCCTTCGTGTTTGTACTTTATTGACTGAGATACCTACTCAGGCCCTATTTTGCTTTGTTGGTAATAGAGGCTGAACTTAAATCTCTTAGTATCAGGAATTCTAGACACTAGCCAATAAATCCCTAATTATAGCCCACAATTTACTACTTTTTAATTTAGAAACAAAATCGACCTCAATTTTGCGTGGAATAAGAAATGTAATAAAATTAATTATTGTCTCAGAAATGCATAGCACTAGCCATTTTAACTAAACTAATGCTTATTTATGTTAACAATATAAAATTTTATTCCTGAGATTTTCATGGTGTTTCATGCCTTTGAACCCAGGACTCAGGAGCCAAAAGGGGAATCAATGAATTCCAGCCAGTCACAGATACATAATGAGGCCCTTTCTTAAAACACAACAATGGAAGAGACAGAAGACTAAAGTTGAAGCACACTGACTGTACTTACAGAGGATATGAGTTAACTCCCACCAACCAGATGGTAGCTCACGACCATCTACAATCAGATCTGTTGCCCTCTTCTTTTCTTACTCAGCAGACATTCAAGTAGGGTACTAAATATGACAAAATAACTTTTAAAAATGAAATAAAATGTCCTACTGGTTACTTGAAACCCATCACTGGGCCTCTGCTAGAGTTCCTTCAGCTAAAGACCGCCAAATACTTGTTAGGTCCCCATATCCTCTTGGGAACATCCTGAGTCCATGCATGCCTGATATTTTAAAAAAATTAGTTCATGATTTTTTACATGGGATCCTTACCCCTATAGTCTTCCCTCAATTCCTTCCCTTCCCTCTTATCATCTGTTGCCCCCTCACATTCACCCTGACCACCCTGCCATCCTATTCACCCACAATCAACACATAGGGCTAGGGCCATCCAAGTGGGGTCATGTATTTCTGACAGCGCATTTGAAGTGTTGATTAGAATATCTCTTCTATGTCTAGGTTTAGGGGCTATCCCTGGATTGGGGGAATGTGTCCTCAAGGTCCTTTTGCGCACCAGGAATACATCCAGGTCCCACTGTCTGATCTCCATTAGACAGCTCACACCTCTCTAGCTGATACCCATCTCAGTGGTCTGAGTCAGTTCCATGCTGGATTCACAGCTATCAGTCTGGGGTCCTATTAGCTCCTCCTTCATCAGGTCAGCTGTCTCAATGTGTTTCTGCAACTCGATCTTGTCCCTCTCTCTCTGCATCTGGATTCTAGTTAGACACAGTGTTTACTTCAGGGTGTTTGCTTCTGTTTTCTACAGAGACTAGATGAGGGCTCCATGTAGCGCTCGAAAGGTTGCTGATCTCATTTTCAGGTAAGGTCAGTAATGGAAGCCTTCCACCGTTGCTCAGTTTGTTAGTTGGAGTCAGTCTTGTAGGTCTCTAGATAGAACTTTAGGTTCAATTTTCTCTCTAAAGCTAACAATGATTTGCTCTTTATGTTCTCTCCCTCTCTACCATGTTCTACTTTTTGTGCCTGGGTTACATCATTCATGATTGCTTCTTCAATTACTATCCACTTGCCTGTGCATTTCCAGATTCCATTTTTTCTGTAGATTAGTAGTCCATTGTGTAGATGTGCCACAAGTTCTTTATCCATTCTTCAGTTGAGAGGCATCTGGGTAGCTTCTAGGTTCTTGCTATTACAAATAATGCCGCTATAGGTACAATAAACACATTTTTGGTTGCATGAATGTGGATAATTTGGGTATATGCCTATGAGGGTGATTACCAGGTCCTGGGGTAAACCAATTCCCATCTTGCTGAGGAACTGCCATAGCTTATCTTGAAAATGGCTGTACAAGTTTGAACTCCCAAAATCAGTGGAGGAGTGTTACCCTTTCTGCGACATCCTGTCCAGCAGTACTCAGGAGCCAAAAGCATGAATCTCAATGAATTCCAAGCCAGTCAAATTACATAATGAGGCCTTTTCTTCAAAAAAAAAACACAGCAATAGCCTGGGTTAGAGGGCTCAAAGTTCAAGCACACTGATTGTACTTTTAGAGGATATGAGTTACTTCCAACAATCAGATGGTAGTTCACAACCATCTACAATGAGATTGTTGCCCTCATCTTTACAACCAGGAGATATTCAAGTAGGATACTACACATGATAAATAATTTTTTAAAAATGAAATAAAACGTCCTACTGGATACTTGAAACCCATCACTGGGCCTCTGCTAGGAGTTCCCCTCAGCTGAAAGACCCTAAGATCTCTTTTAGATCCACTATTCCCTCATGGCAATGTTCTGAGCTCCTGCATACTGAATTTTTTTCAATGATTAGTGTTTATTTTATTTGTCGATTCTTATCCCTCACTCCCTACCCTTTCGCTCTTACATTCTGTCCACCTTCTCTTGCTCCCTGACCACCTCCCCCCATTCACGCCCTCTCCCCATGGGGGCTATGACATCCAGTTAGGGGCATTTATTTCTGATAATGAGAGTTCTGTTTAGGGTATGGTTAGAGTTAGGGTGAGCATTATGGTTGGCAGAAGTGTTAGGGTTGGGTTCCTGAAGCCCAGGAAAGGAGTGAGAGCCCATGCCGAAGATAACAGGAAAGAAAAGTAATCCCCAGATGGGAGAGAGTTTACCCTTAGCTGTCTAAGGTAATTATTTGGTACCTTTGTTGAGCAATCAGTGGGATAAGAGATGTGGGAAGAAACTTTGAGGCACCCATAAATGATGTGACCCAGCGCCACCTCTACCAGAGGTCAACACCCTACCAGAGATGAATAAAAAAGGAGTAGGGCCCTGCTGACATCATGCACCTGGGCTTGCCCAAGGATCCAGGGCTCTTGGGGTTAAAACTGCAGAAGCAATGGGGGAAATGTGGGTAGGAGCAAGATGTGTAGAAGTGATGGACTACCTGTGAGGTCTAGACAGAGAGGGAAACTTTTGGGATAACATGGAGGGCCAGAATCAGGGTTTGGTGAGACAGCAGAACCTGGAGCCCAGAGATAGAAAGGTGAAACAGGAGCCCAGATCTGAAGAAGGGCACAGGGGTTTCCATCCTGTAGTGATTGCTGCCTCAAGGGATGGAGTCACCTTTAATACATGGGAACTTCCTGGCAGAGGATGAGGAGCTGTAGCTCTGAGAACCCTGACATGCCCTTGATCAGCACCCAAAGAGGAAGCAGAGGCAAGGAGCAGTCCTATCCTTTTCTGAGGAAGCAGTGCAGCATGCAAAGTAGGACTCCATCCCACACAGCTGCCTGCAGTCCAAGCATAGAGAGGAATGCTGCATGCCAGGCGTTATCACTGAACTTCCAGGCCAAGACTGCCTTGTGGAAATTGTACAAGGATTTTCTGTGTCTTCCCAGTCCACACACAGAAGCCACCAGCTACAAGTGGCTAAATGATTGTCATGATAAACAGTCAATTCCAGGCTCTTCTGACAAATAATAGGCTTAGCTGCAAGTTTGTGGTGTTGGAGGAACACTTGGCAAGTGAAATTCCACATGAAGATGCTTATGTACACTAGGTACTTTAGCGAGGCTACCCTGGATGTAATATCAAAATCCTGGAGACGGTAAGGATGTGGGCAGCTTCTGAAAAGGTCAGGGTTCCTAGTGTGAGACATATGACCCAGGAAATACAGGAGAAGAGCCATTCAAATTCTTATTATTTATCTGCAAAAAATACATAATAAAAACTATAGCTTCATATACATAGTAGACAAAGTTTCAATTTTACTTTCCAAAATTTTTATTTTAATAAATGAGACAGGAGCCTCAGAACCCAGCAGAGGGTATCAGGTCTCCTGTTAAAAGAATTACAGATAGTTGTGACCCAACATGTGGGGTGCTAGGAATTGAACCGGGCCTGCACTTAACCACTGAGCCAGCCCTTGGTGCTCCAGCCCCTGCAGAGCTGCATTTGTTCTGAAAAGTGAATCCTATGTGTTCCTTTGGGGACTGTGGCTGACATGTCTCATTCAACCTTGGAGGTAGGTTTCTCACCTGAATCAAAATGCTGTGGATTTTTAGATTTCAGAGGTAAAACTCTGTTTTCTAGAAACCCAGGTATGCAAGGCTCAAATTCCCTCAGGGGCTTAATTTAAAAAAAAAAATTCCTCAAAGCTTTCCAAACAAACTAAGGAGTTTGGACTTTATATTGTGGGGAACTAGAAGCTCCAAGAGCACAGTTAGGTAGGCAATGGAAATCACCAAGTTGAGGAAATGATTGAAAGCTGCATGGTCTCCATATTAATAAGGTAAGAATATAGAATATTAAGGATGCATTTTGGCCCACACCCACTGCAGTCATGGCCCCCTCTTCCTCTTTTAGGAAAGTGCATAAATGAACTTCAGTGTTATGATTGTCAAGTAGATGCTATGAAATAAAGTTGAAGAAAGGGTTCTCCCACAAGCCAGGAATAGGCTGCTCTGAGCACTATAGCTTGTCTGAAACCTCAAAACCACCCAACAGAGAAACAAAACCCTCAAAGAGCTGAATTTGCACTACTGCCCAATCCTCTACAGAGCTCTGAGTAACCAGTTAGGGCATATGGAGGGCTTTTGAGAATTTGTTTTATTAAATACAGCCCATAGTTGGGGACTAAGTTATTGTATAAATTATCTAAAGCAGAAGTAAATGTTAAAAATCATTTCCAGTTATTCGCTTCTCTTTAGTATCAGCTAAGGTCTTGTGGCCACACATGTCACTGTACATGCATGGTGAGAATGCAACATGTGGTTTGCCACTAAATATCTTCTCCCCAACCGTACCCGGTGATAAGTTGGAAGCCTCTAAATAGCCTAAATTTGAGGTATTAGCACAGAAATTAACAAGCAGATGAGAGATTCTTCTGCAAAAAGTTAATATACATCTGTCAGTCTAACATTAATGTTCACTCACTGCATCACTCTCTCAGTGCAGAGGTCTCCCTACGACCACACTCTTTGTAAATGTAATAGTCCATCACTCAATGAATCAGCTCACATAAAAGTTACCAAGTTCATATTTAGGGTGGTGTGATGATCTGTCTACTTTATGTGCATTTATTTGGACGGGGTGATTCTTTATACTACACTCACCCACACACACACACACACACCACAGAGACACAAAGGCAGAGAATTTCACTTACTGAGCCTCAAATATTGGGAAGGCTTCCCAAGGCAGCTAAGACCAGATGCTGACCTGGTCCCTGGTGTAAGGACTAAAAGAAGGGCACTGCCACCATTGTACCAACAAATGCCCTGGTAACTGTCCTGAGTATCTTTCTGAGGTGTCCAGTTCCTATATATCACTATGTGACTAAGAACCCTACAGGAGAACTAATTTGTGATACCCAAAACATAAGTACATAGCTGGAGGCAGCAACAGCTGTTTGATCCAAACTATTCACCATCATGCCCTTAGGTAGAAACTCTACCTGGAGGGCTGTGGCTGGAGATGGCTCATTGGGTAAAAGGTCAGGCACAGTGGCACATGACTATTTCTCCAAATACAGAGGAGAGGGACATTATGGAGACAGGAGGATCCCTGCAGTGCATTAACCAGCCAGCCTAGCAGAATCCTTGTGATCCAGGTTCATTGAAGGGCAGTTTCTAGGCAGTAACTAGTTCACTGCTGAGATTAGCTTTGCTAAGGGTTTGACTCCTCAGTAATAGCTTTATGACCTTGGACTTGAGAAGCAAGAAGTTCGGATTTTTGTTGTTCTTTGGGTTTTTTTTGGTTTTGTTCTTGTGTTTTTGAGACAGGATCTGTGTGTAATCACTATGTTCAACCAGGCTGATCTCGAAATCACAGATTCTCCTGTCTCTCCAGTGCTAGAATTAAAGACATCCACTACTATCCTGGTAGGAAAAGACTGTGTAAAGTAAGACATGAGGGAAAAAAAGGTCATGAAAGCAACCTTTAAAAATATTGATAGATTAGTTTGTTTTTAACATTTATTTTTATTTTGTGTGTGTATGTAAAATCATATATAGGTGCCCTCCAAAAAAAAAAAAAAAAGCCATCAGATCCCCTACAACACCTGGAGTTACAGATGGTAGTGAGCTCACCCTGTGGAGGCTGGAAACCAAACTCTAATCATTCTGCTTACTTGGTTACCTTTTGAGACAGGGTCTCCAATAACAGGCTAGCCTTGAACTTGCTATGTAGCTGTGTAGCTGAGGATGACCTTGAACCTCTGATCTTCCTGCCTCTACCTCTTAAATACTGGGATTATAGGTAAACACCACAATACATACCCAGTTTCTGGAGAGCCAGGAATAGAGCCCAGGGTCTCATGCATGTTATGCAAGCTCTCTCTAAACACTGAGCTACATACATCTCCATCACAAATTGAACTTTCTGGAAGTTAAGAATTCTCTCCAATAGAAGACACTTAAAATTGGCCAGAAAGGCAACACAGTAAGAAATGAAACTGTTGGTATATAAAGCAGACATAGGGCCTGTAGCCAAAGTAGGGAAACCAGTGCAAACCAGTAGAAAAAGACAGCCCAGTAAAAACCTATCAAGGGCTCAGGCAGACATTTCAGAAACCGCGGGCTCTTTTGATGGCCCAGTGAGCAAGTGGAAAGGTTGCAGACTTGTCAGTTGTCAGGGAAAACAACAGGCATCAGTGCACAGTCATAAGTCTATACAAAAATGTAAAAGATTAATGGCAGGGCCAGTGAAAATGGTATGGTCACTTGCCTGGCTCCCCACAAATTGTCTCTGACTTCCACTCCTGCTATGGGACCTTCTCCCAATAAATACTTGTTTAAAACACATACACAGAGAGACCGGGGGGGGGGAGTGAAATAAGAGAGAAAGAGAACATAATAGAAGGTGCACACTAGTTCTGTTCATAGTAGCCACAAACTGGAACAACACAAATATCCATTAGCATTAGAGTGGAATTAGGCATGGGTGAGGAAGAGGCCAAGGAGATGGAGAAGCTTAGGGTCAAACTGAGGGCCTCACAGGTGCCCCTCACAATGTTTCCTAACCCCTTCTTTCAAACAAACACCAATGCCTCCCATTTTTCTAAAGTTAAAATATTATTATGCTCTGTAAAACTAAAAAAATTGTAAGCAGGGTGAATAGGGTAACTGCCTTCCACATTTGTCGTATATATCCCTCCTTCAACTAGAATGCTTTCAATTTGCATTGCTACACAGACAACACATTCCTCTGTCTTAGATACCCACCAGCTTGTTTTGAACACCACAAAATATAAGCCTAAACATATATCATTTTTTACTTTTACAAAAAAAGCCCCATGCATTTAGGTAACTATGTGTAGTGCAAGTTTATAATTGCAGCACTTGGAAGTATGGACAGATGAATGCTACTACCTCCAAGCTGGCCTTGGCTACAAAGCAAGACCCTGCCTCAAAACAAATAAGTATACATAAATAAACTTAAATGTAACCATGTCATATTTAATTAGTGAAAATTACAAACCAGTGGAATGGTACATGCCTTGCTCAGTACTCAGTAGCTTGAGACAGGAGTCACAAGTTCAAGGCCACAAAGGACTATCTTGGCAAAAGAACAAATGAGATGAAAATAAACAATAAAACATACATTTACTTCACCAGAGTTGAAAAGAAGAAAATCATATCTTACCATTCTGGTGAGCATGTGTTGCTGTGCTAAAAACACTAACCACACACAATGCAGGCCAGAAAGGGGCTTACTTAGCTTATACTCCAGGTCACTGTCCCTAATGAGAATTACAGCAGCAACTCAAGCAGGACAGTGGGGAGAAAATGTGGAGGAATGCAGGTGTCAGCTCATCTCTGGCTCTCTGACATGCTCACAGTAAAGCTTAGCCAGTTCCCTTTGTTTACAGACAGCCCCGTGCACATGGACAATTATAACAGTATAACTGCTGCCCGTGTACAGGTTTACAGATTTTTTTTCTTTTCTTTGCCAGCTACAAGGCCTGTGTTAAGGCCAAGAGCTCAGCTTCTCATGCTGAGGTTCCTTCTGGCAGGCTGCTGGCTCAAACCATGCAGGTTTCATTCGCATCCTTGTCCCAGTCCTTTCTTTACCTTTCACAAGGTAACTGTTCCCATCAGTGAACTAAGTTAGTGTTTCCACGGCCATAGGGAAGACTGTAAGGTCTTTGCAATCTCCTGCCTCTTTAATCAGCAGGTGATGACAGTCCCAAATTACTTATTTATCAGTCTTCTCAGGCAGAAGAATGGCAGGTAGTGCATCAGTGATTCATGTGGGCATTGGACAACCATTGTTCTGTGGGCTGCCTGACAATGCTCTCCTGCTCACCAGTGCATGGGGGGCTATTGTCATTACTTTCTGTCCCAAAGTTAACATGTCAGAGTCTTTGACAAGTACAGCCATGTCCATCATAGCTTTTAGACAGCCAGACCATCCACTGCCTACAGGATCAAGCTCCTTCCCTGTTTATCGGTTACTGATGGCTTTTCAGAGTCAAAACAAATCCAGGCTCTTACATTTGACAGGATGTCTCTTTTAACAGAAGGTAAGGGCATCCTAGGATATCTAGGAACAAGTGATATACCCGACCTACATCAAGGATCACTGCCCCCGCGTCCAGGCAGCTCCTGTATCCTGCTAGTGGGCACTCAACTCCAATATACTATCTGGCACAGGTACGGGAAACACCACACTTTCCAAGCCCATGGCATAGGGGATGCAGGCTAACAGGAACTGCAGCTGGTTGCCTCACTGAGGCCATGCCTTCTCCATTTCCTGAGCTGGCTCTCAGTCAGGTCCTGGTGTCTGCCCTCTGCTGGCCTTCCTTTTAATTGCTAATCTCATTAACACCTGCCAGAGGGGGTAAGGGGAGACCCACCCTGCTGAGCCTCTGCAGGTAGGCAGCCCTCTTGGCAGTGGGTGTGGACTTCAGAGCACAGGGAAAGGATCACATTTAATCAGCCTCTTTTGGATTCATCCATGGCAATACTTGTATGTCAAGCACCACTGTGCAACAGGAAAACACAGCTCTCTCACGCTAGAGCTGACATTCAGATGGCAGGAACATTTAAGTGCTAAGGGATGCCTCGTTCTTGCCTTCTTTTGATCTACTGGGGCACTTTCGATTGGTACACACCACCTAGTTCACCTAAATAGGAGATGCGGGAACAATTTAAAGGGATAAGTCCTTGAACCTTATAGACAGGGACTCTGGGCTCTACAGAGGTGAGATGACTTTTGCACAGAGAGGTTGAGTTTGGAGGCTTAACAGCAGAGCACTGCCCTAGCACCTGTGAGGCCCTCAGTTTGACCCTAAGCTTCTCCATCTACTTGGCCTCTTCCTCACCCATGCCTAATTCCACTCTAATGCTAATGGATATTTGTGTTGTTCCAGTTTGTGGCTACTATGAACAGAACTAGTGTGCACCTTCTAGCATGTTCCTCTTTCTCTCTTATTCTCCTACCCCCCCCCCCCCGTCTCTCTGTGTATGTGTTTTAAACAAGCATTTATTGGGAGCAGGTCCCATAGCAGGAGTGGAAGTCAGAGACAATTTGTGGGAGCCAGGCAAGTGACATTACCATTTCACTGGCCCTGCCATTAAGTTTTTACATTTTTGTGTAGACTTATGACTGTGCACTGATGGTTCCATTTGCCTGTTGTTTTCCCTGACAACTGACAAGTCTGCAAACTTTCCACTTGCTCACTGGGCCATCAAAAGAGCCCGCGGTTTCTGGAAATGTCTGCCTGAGCCCTTGATCGGTTTTTACTTGGCTGTCTTTTTCTACTGGTTTGCACTGGTTTCCCCTACTTTGGCTACAGGCCCTGTGTCTGCTTTATATACCAACAGTTTCATTTCTTACTGTGTTGCCTTTCTGGCCAATTTTAAGTGTCTTCTATTGGAGAGAATTCTTAACTTCCAGAAAGTTCAATTTGTGCTGGAGATGTATGTAGCTCAGTTTTTAGAGTGAGCTTCCCCTAACATGCATGAGACCCTGGGCTCTATTCCTGGCTCTCCAGAAACTGGGTATGTATTGTGGTGTTTACCTATAATCCCAGTATTTGAGAGGTAGAGGCAGGAAGATCAGAGGTTCAAGGTCATCCTCAGCTACACAGCTACATAGCAAGTTCAAGGCTAGCCTGTTATTGGAGACCCTGTCTCAAAAAGTTACCAAGTATGCAGAAAGATTAGAGTTTGGTTTCCAGCCTCCACAGGGTGAGCTCACTACCATCTGTAACTCCAGGTGTTGTAGGGGATCTGATGGCCTTTTTTTTTTTTTTTTTTTTTTTTTGAGGGCACCTATATGTGATTTTACATACACACACAAAATAAAAATAAATATTAAAAACAAACTAACCTATCAATGTTTTTAAAAGTTTGCTTTCATGACCTTTTTTTCCCTCATGTCTTACTTTACACAGTCTTTTCCTATCAGGATAGTAGTGGATGTCTTTAATTCTAGCACTTGAGAGACAGGAGAATCTGTGATTTCATGATCAGCATGGTTGAACATAGTGATTACACACAGATCCTGTCTCAAAAACACAAAAACAAAACCTAAAAAACCCAAAGAACAACAAAAATCCGAACTTCTTGCTTCTCAAGTCCAAGGTCATGAAGCTATTACTGAGGAGTCAAACCCTTAGCAAAGCTAATCTCAGCAGTGAACGAGTTACTGCCTAGAAACTGCCCTTCAATGAACCTGGATCACAAGGATTCTGCTAGGCTGGCTGGTTAATGCACTGCAGGGATCCTCCTGTCTCCATAATGTCCCTCTCCTCTGTATTTGGAGAAATAGTCATGTGCCACTGTGCCTGACCTTTTACCCAATGAGCCATCTCCAGCCACAGCCCTCCAGGTAGAGTTTCTACCTAAGGGAATGATGGTGAATAGTTTGGATCAAACAGCTGTTGCTGCCTCCAGCTATGTACTTATGTTTTGGGTATCACAAATTAGTTCTCCTGTAGGGTTCTTAGCCACATAGTGATATATGGGAACTGGACACCTCAGAAAGATACTCAGGACAGTTACCATGGCATTAGTTGGTACAATGGTGGCAGTGCCCTTCCTTTAGTCCTTACACCAGGGACCAGACCAGCATCTGGTCTTAGCTGCCTTGGGAAGCCATCCCAATATTTGAGGCTCAGTAAGTGAAATTCTCTGCCTTTGTGTCTCTGTGGTGTGTGTGTGTGTGTGTGTGTGTGTGTGTGTGTGTGTGTGTGAGTGAGTGTAGTATAAAGAATCACCCAACCCAAGTAAATGCAAATAAAGTATACAGATCATCACACCACCCTAAACATGAACTTGGTAACTTTTATGTGAGCTGATTCATTGAGTGATGGACTATTACATTTACAAAGAGTGTGGTCGTAGGAGACCTCTGCACTGAGAGAGTGATGCAGTGTGTGAACATTAATGTTAGACTGACAGATGTATATTAACTTTTTGCAGAAGAATCTCTCATCTGCTTGTTAATTTCTGTGCTAATACCTCAAATTTAGGCTATTTTGAGCTTCCACCTTATCACCGGGTACGGTTGGGGAGAAGATATTTAGTGGCAAACCACATGTTGCATTCTCACCATGCATGTACAGTGACATGTGTGGCCACAAGACCTTAGCTGATACTAAAGAGAAGCGAATAACTGGAAATGATTTTTAACATTTACTTCTGCTTTAGATAATTTATACAATAACTTAGTCCTCAACATGGGCTGTATTTAATAAAACAAATTCTCAAAAGCCCTCCATATGCCCTAACTGGTTACTCAGAGCTCTGTAGAGGATTGGGCAGTAGTGCAAATTCAGCTCTTTGAGGTTTTTGTTTCTCTGTTGGGTGGTTTTGAGGTTTCAGACAAGCTATAGTGCTCAGAGCAGCCTATTCTGGCTTGTGGGAGAACACTTTCTTCAACTTTACTTTCATAGCATCTATGACAATCGTAACACTGAAGTTCATTTATGCACTTTCCTAAAGAGGAGAAAAGGGGGCCATGACTGCATGGGTGTGGGCCAATAAGTGCATCCCAGTATTCTATATTCTTACCTTATTAATATGAAGGCCATGCAGCTTTCAATCATTTCCTCAACTTGGTGATTTCCATTCCTACCTAACTATGCTCTTGAGCTTCTAGTTCCCCACAAGATAAATTCCAAACTACTTAGTTTGTTTGGAAAGCTTTTAGGAATTTTTTTTTTTTAATTAAGCCCTGAGGAATTTGAGCCTTGCATACCTGGGTTCTAGAAAACAGAGTTTTACCTCTGAAATCTAAAAATCCACAGCATTTTGATTCAGGTGAGAAACGTACCTCCAAGGTTGAATAAGACATATCAGCCACAGTCCCAAAGGAACACATAGGATTCACTTTTCAGAACAAATGCAGCTCTGCAGGGCTTGGGGCACCAAGGGCTGGCTCAGTGGTTAAGTGCAGGCCCGGTTCAATTCCTAGCACCCACATGTTGGGTCACAACTATCTGTAATTCTTTTAACAGGAGACCTGATACCCTCTCCTGGGTTCTGAAGGCTCCTGTCTCATTTATTAAATAAAAATTTTGGAAAGTAAAACTGAAACTTTGATACTACTATGTATATGAAGCTATAGTTTTTATTATGTATTTTTATATAAATATTAAGAATTTAAAAATGGCTCTTCTCCTGTATTTCCTGGGTCATATATCTCACACTAGGAACCCTGAACTTTTCAGAAGCTGCCCACATCCTTAAAATCTCCAGGATTTTGATATTACGTCCAGGGTAGCCTCACTAAAGTACCTAGTGTACATAGCATCTTCATGTGGAATTTCACTTGCCAAGGGTTCCTCAACACCACAAACTTGCAGCTAAGATTATTTTTTGTCAAGAAAGAGCCTGGAATTGACTGTTTATCATGACAATCATTTAGCCACTTGTAGCTGGTGGCTTCTGTGTGTGGACTGGGAAAACACAGAACATCCTTGTACAATTTCCACAAGGCAGTCTTGACCTGGACATTCAGTGATAACGCCTGCCATGCAGCATTCCTCTCTATGCTTGGACTGCAGGCAGCTGTGTGGGATGGAGTCCTACTTTGCATGCTGCACTGCTTCCTCAGAAAAGGATATGACTTGCTCCTTGCCTCTGCTTCCTCTTTGGGTGCTGAACAAGGGCATGTCAGGGTTCTCCAGAGCTACAGCTCCTCATCCTCTTCCAGGAAGTTCACATGTATCAAAGGTGACTCCATCCCTTGAGGCAACAATCACTACAGGATGGGAAACCCATGTGCCTTCTTCAGACCTGGGCTCCTGTTTCACCTATCTGTCTCTGGGCTCCAGGTTCTGCTGTCTCACCAAACCCTGATTCTGGCCCTCCGTGTTTTTCCAAAAGTTTCCCTCTCTGTCTAGACCTCACAGGTAGTCCATCAGTTTACACATCTTGCTCCTACCCATATTTCCCCCATTGCTTCTGCAGTACAAACCCCAAGAGCTCTGGATCCTTGGGCAAGCCCAGGTGCATGATGTAAGCAGGGCTCTACTCCTTTTTTAATCATCTCTGGTAGAGGTGTTGACCTGTGGCGCTGGGTCACATCTTTTATGGGTGCCTCAAATGTTTCTTCCCACATCTCTTTTCCCACTGATTGCTCAGCAAATGTCCCAAATAATTACATAGACAGCTAAGGGTACACTCTCTCCCATCTGAAGTTTACTTTCCTTTTCTGCTATCTTTGGCATGGGCTCTCACTCCTTTCCTGGGCTTCAGGAACCCAACCCTAATGCTACCACCAACCATAATGCTCACCCTAACTCTAACCATACCCTAAACAGAACTCTCATTGTCAGAAATACATGGCCCTACCTGGATGTCATAGCCCCATATGGGGAGAGGGGGTGAATGGAAGGGGAGGTGGTCAGGGTGCAAGAGAAGGGGGACAGAATGTAAGAGCGTGAAAGGGTAGGGAGTGAGGGATAGGAATCGACAAGTAAAATAAACAATAATCATTGAAAAAAATTCAGTATGCAGGGGCTCAGAACGTGCCCATGAGGATTAATGGATCTAAAAGAGATCTTGAGGTCTTTAGCTGAGGGAACTCTAGCAGAGGCCCAGTGATGGGTTTCAAGTATCCAGTAGGATGTTTTATTTCATTTTAAAAAATTATTTATCAGGTGTACTATCCTACTTGAATATCTCCTGGTAGAAAAGATGAGGGCAACAATCTCATTGTAGATGGTTGTGAACTACCATCTGATTGTTGGGAAGTAACTCATATCCTCTAAAAGTACAATCAGTGTGCTTGAACTTTTAGCCATCTAACCATGCTATTGCTGTGTTTGAAGAAAAGGCCTCATTATGTAATTTTGACTGGCCTGGAATTCATTGAGATTCATGCTTTTGGCTCCTGAGTACTGCTGGACAGGATGTGTAGAAAGGGTAACACTCCTCCACTGATTTTGGGAGTTCAAACTTGTACAGCCATTTTCAAGATAGCTATGGCAGTTCCTCAGCAAGATGGGAATTGGTTTACCACAGGACCTGGAAATCCCACTCATAGGCATATACCCAAATTATCCACATTCATGCAACAAAAAAATGTGTTTATTTATACCTATAGCAGCATTATTTGTAATAGCAAGAACCTAGAATCTACCCAGATGCCTCTCAACTGAAGAATGGATAAAGAACTTGTGGCACATCTACACAATGGACTACTAACCTACAGAAAAAATGGAATCAGGAAATGCACAGGCAAGTGGATAGTAATTGAAGAAGCAATCATGAATGAGGTAACACAGGCAGAAAAAAAGTAGAACATGGTAGAGAGGGAGAGAACATAAAAGAGCAATTCATTATTGGTTTGAAGAGAAAATTGAATCTAAATTTACCTCTAGAGACATACAAGACTGACTCCAACTAACAATCTGAGCAACAGTGGAAAGGCTTCCCATTATTGACCTTCCCTGAAAATGAGATCAACAACCAACTTATGCGCTACATGGAGCCCTCATCTAGTCTCTCTAGAAAACAGAAGCAAACACCCATAAGTAAACACTGCGTCTAACTAGAATCCAGATGCAGGGAGAGAGAGGACAAGATCGAGTTGAAGAAAAACATTGAGACAGCTGACCTGATGAAGGAGGAGCTAATAGGACCCCAGACTGATAGCTGTGACTCCAGCATGGAACTGACTCAGACCCCTGAGATGGGTATCAGCTAGAAGGTCTGAGCTGTCTAATGGAGTTCAGACAGTGGGACCTGGATGTATTCCTGGAGCGCAAAAGGACCTTGAGGACACATACCCCCAATCCAGGTATACCCCTAAACCTAGATATAGAAGAGATATTCTAATCAACACTTCAAATGCGCTTTAAGAAGTACATGACCCCACTTTGATGGCCTAGCCCTATGTGTTGATTGTGGGTGAATAGGATGGCAGGGTGGTCAGGGTGAATGTGAGGGGGCAACAGATGATAAGAGGAAGGGAAGGAATTGAGGGAGATATAGGGAACAAGGATCTACATGTAAAAAATCATGAACTAATTTTAAAAAATATCCGGCATGCATGGACTCAGGATGTTCCCAAGAGGATATGGGGATCTAACAAGTATTTGGCGGTCTTTAGCTGAGGGAACTCTAGCAGAGGCCCAGTGATGGGTTTCAAGTAACCAGTAACACATTTTATTTCATTTTTAAAAGTTATTTTGTCATATGTAGTACCCTACTTGAATGTCTGCTGGTAGAAAAGAAGAGGGCAACAGATATGATTGTAGATGGTCGTGAGCTACCATCTGGTTGGTGGGAGTTAACTCATATCCTCTGTAAGTACAGTCAGTGTGCTTCAACTTTTAGTCTTCTGTCTCTTCCATTGTTGTGTTTTTAAGAAAGGGCCTCATTATGTATCTGTGACTGGCCTGGAATTCATTGAGATTCATGCTTTTGGCTCCTGAGTCCTGGGTTCAAAGGCATGAAACACCATGATCATCTCAGGAAAAAATTTTATATTGTTAACATAAATAAGCATTAGTTTAGTTAAAATGGCTAGTGCTATGCATTCTGAGACAATAATTAATTTTTATTACATTTCTTATTCACACAAAATTGAGGTCGATTTTGTTTCTAAATTAAAAAGTAGTAAATTATGGGCTATAATTAGGGGTTATTGGCTAGTGTCTAGAATTCCTGATACTAAGAGATTTAAGTTCAGCCTCTATTACCAACAAAGCAAAATAGGGCCTGAGTAGGTATCTCAGTCAATAAAGTACAAACACGAAGGACCTGAGATCAAGCAAAATGCTAAATCTAGAAGGGGATGATTAAAAGTTAAACTTGTGGGACATTTGATCATTATGTGAAAATAGGGTGCTTTTTACCTTGCCTGCCTAAGGCGCTTAATTGGTTTAATAAAAAGTTAAACGGCCAATTGCTCAAAAGGAATGGTTAGGCAGGATTGCTGGGCTGAGAGAAAAACTCAGGGGAATGAATCTAGGCCTCTACCCATGCCAGGAAGACAAGGAAGGAGCTGCGAATACAGAATAATAGACAATAGGCTAATAGACATTTGTTAAGGTATAGGAAATTGTTGGGAACAAGGTTAAGTTAAAGGCCAATCATTCATAATTTAGAAATGTCTGTGTCATTATTTGGGGATGGATTGTTCCAAGAAAATCTGACAAGAAAGTCCAACTACATAATAGCACTGGAAAGGTGAGAGAGATCTGTAAGTCTCAGTGGCAGAAAAGTTTACCTTCATAAATGTGAACCTGATAAATAAGATGGACAATTGGAATTGAATTGACTTTGACACATGATCACTCTATTGCTCTGTCTCTGTCTATCTGTGTTTCTGTCTTTCTCTCCCCATAACATAAACAAACACACCCACACCCACCCCCTGCCACACACACACATACAAACAGTAAACAAACAGATTTATTCCATATTGTATTATGGTTGGGTGTCTTCACATATTTTGTCCCTTTCTGTTTGTTTACTCGAGAAAGGGTTTCCCTGTGTAGCCCTGCAGGTCCCCAAACTCACTTTGTGCACAAGGCTGGTCTGAAACTGAAGTGATGCCTACCTCAGCATCCCTTAATACAAACTGGCTCCTTATTTAGAATTAAGGCAAAAGCTGTCAGTTTTTTCAAATTGATAAATACAAGTGAATTGATACTGCATAATCTGAACACATATTACCTGCAAAAGCAATGTATGTAGTGCCACAATACTCTGCAATGACACAGAAAATACACTTTGAAATTGACACACTCCATCTTTTTCAAAACTTGAATCTGAAGTTAGTTCCAATTTTCTCATACACAATATGATTTGTTATTAATATTGACAAACTGTCCGTTCCTAAATTCTTAAAACAATCAAAATTGTTATGAGATACATAAAAGTCCAATGAAATTTCATGGTGGAATGAATGCAGCAGCATACCTTTGTTTGCCTCAAAGTTGCCACATGTTGTTGGAACAGGTTCAGCTTCTCTACGGTAGGGTCAGAGGTGATATGCACATCATACAGAGGCCTATGAAGAAGTATACATAGTACCTCATATTGATATAAGAGTAGTTTATGTTTATGAATTCTCTCTTTTTTACATTTTTTGAGATATTCTACTTGAGTGTCCAATTCTTTTCTAGTTAATGGAGACTTTTCTCTTTCTTTTTTTTTATGAAACCATATATGATTATAGTAAGGTGCAAGGATGGTAATGGAACTACAAAATAATAGGAATGCCAAATGGGTAAATTGACATACAAGGCAGTTTAAGCCTCGGGTGGTTTCACAATTTTTTAATTGTAGCTCTTGGGAGACAGAAGTGCAGTGGTTATCTGTGAGTTGGAGACCACCCTTGAATACAAACTATGGGCTAAGATGGGCAGGGCTATTTCACAGAGATAAACTGCCAAAAATGTAGGTTATGCGAAACAGAAAAAAAATGAAAAAAGGATCACCTAATACTTCTAGCAAGAAAGAACAATTATGAATTTGTTTCGTGCTTGACTTCTCCTATTTGGTAAAAATATAACTAGAGTCCTGATACTCCAACCTCCTTTTCAGGTTAAGATTACAGGTATCAGTCACCATGCTCAACTGCCTTTTACAATTCCTACTGTAGTAAAATATCCCTGAATTTTAGCCCTGCGTGTAATATCTTTGGTAGTAAATACAGATTGCTCCAATTTATACTGTAGTAAAACACACCTGAATTATTGCCCTGCTCCAAGTTACCAACAATCTTAATGAAATTCCATCCCCACAAATGGGACAAAAGCAATATATACTCAGCACAATCTGTATTGCAAGTATAAACACAGCCAGTTTTTCACTGTCAATACAGTACTCAAATTACACAATACTTACACTAATATTCCCATGATCACCTCTTTGCCCATTACTATGAATACAGTAGATCCTGCCCCATTCCTGGTGGATAAAGAATGAAGTAGAGTGAATATTATTTATATATTGTAAAAATATAGTTTCACTAATCATTGTTTAAAAACTGCATTATATTCAGAGAAAACAGATGTGATTAGTATAATCCAAAGGTTCTCATGTGCCTAAATTCACATGAGTGAACTTGAGTGTTTAAGAAAAAAAAAAAAAAAAAAAAAAAAAGATTTTTCATGTAGCACATCTACATCAATCATATTAACTTAAGGAAAATGGTCTAATGTCATGGTCTTCTTGAAGGATCAATTATCCTTACCTTTGAAAGGCAGTCTGACTATTGGTATTATTGCATCTATACACATGGGTGGTACGATTCTACTTTAATACTAATGGAACATGAGATACCTCAACATTATCATTCAGCTCTCCCTAGTGTCCCATATTTTCAGAATCATCCTGGATGGCTGAGTAGTACACAGGTTTGATCATTAAAGGAGCCACAAAGTTTTAAGTTTGTCTGGTAACAACTATTTGTATCACTAAATATACTCGGCTCTTATGTACCCATTTATTCTCTGGTGGTGGATGGTAGCTCAGACATATATATGAAGAAGGAATGGAGGACAGAAATCAAGTTTGGGGTGATATTGTCTACTTGGTTTTTTGATATAAAGCCTAACTTACAAGACTATGAGATTCTTTCCTTCATGTATTTAAGTGTGTTGCTTGTGAATCTGGTGACCACTGAAGTCACAAGTCAGTGCTGGTTTCCCTGGAATAGCAGTTCAGGACAGTTGTAGTCCACCACATGGGCTAGAAACTGAAACCTGCTCTTATTCAAGAGCAGAAAAGGCATGCAATTGCACAATGTATCTTAAGCTGCTCTCTTATTTTTACGTATTTTGGAGATGGAGTTTCTCATTCCACCTATCTCTGCCTCTCAATGTTGAAGTTAGAAGTATATGCAACCATTATGTTTTTTTCACTCGAGACAAGGTTCCTATATGATGCCCTGGCTGTCTTGAAACTTACTCTGTAGAACAGGCTGGCCTTTGAAGATCTTTCTGCCTCTGACTCTGCCTCCAAAGTACTGGTGTTAAAGGCATAATCCACAACCCAGCAATCTGGATTAATTTTCAAGAATTGTGAGGAGTGAATTGAGGTTTTCATGGCTTTGAGGGAAGCAGTTTTCAAATTAATCAATTTATTCAATGTTTCCTTACCCCTATTTCAAACAAACACCAATGCCTCCCATTTCTCTAAAGTTAAAATATTATTATGCTCTGTAAAACAAAAGAAAAAAAAATTTAAGCAGGGTGAATAGGGTAACTGCCTTCCACATTTGTCATATATATCCCTCCTCCAACTAGAATGCTTTCCATTTGCAATGCTAAACTGACAACATATTCCTCTGTCTTAGATACCTACCAGCTTGTTTTTTGAACATGACAAAATATAAGCCTAAACATATATAATTTTTTACTTTTACAAAAAGCCCCATGCATTTAGGTAGCTATGTGTAGTGCAAGTTTATAATTGAAGCAATTTTCAAATTAATCAATTCAATGTTTCCTTACCCCATCTTTCAAACAAACACCAATGCCTCCCATTTCTCTATGCAAGTTTATAATTGCAGCACTTGGAAGTATGGACAGATGACTGCTAATACCTTCAAGCGGGCTTGGCTATAAAGCAAGACCCTGCCTCAAAACCAATAAGTATACATAAAGAGAATTAAATGTAACCATCTCATATTTAATTAGTGAAAAATACAAACCAGTGGGATGGTACATGCCTTGCTCAGTCCTCAGAAGCTTGAGACAGGAGTCACAACTTCAAGGACAGAAAGGACTGTATTGCTAAGAGCCTATCTTGGCAAAAGAACAAATGAGATGAAAATAAACAATAAAACATACATTTACTTCACCAGAGTTGAAAAGAAGAAAATCATATCTTACCGTTCTGGTGAGCATCTGTTGCTGTGCTAAAACACTGACCACACACAATGCAGTCCAGAAAGGGGCTTACTTAGCTTATGCTCCAGGTCACTGTCCATAATGAGAATTACAGCAGCGACTCAAGCAGGACAGTGGGAAGAAAATGTGGAGGAATGCAGGTGGCAGCTCATCTCTGGCTCTCTCACTTGCTCACAGTAAAGCTTAGCCAGTCCCCTTTGTTTACAGATAGCCCCTTGCACATGGACAGTTATAACAGCATAACTGCTGCCCATGTACAGGTTTACAGATTTTCTTTCTTTTCTTTGGCCAGCTGCAAGGCCTGTGTTAAGGCCAAGAGCTCAGCTTCTCATGCTGAGTTTCCTTCTGGCAGGCTGCTGGCTCAAACTCTGCAGGTTTCATTCACATCCTTGTCCCAGTCCTTTCTTTACCTTTCACAAGGTTCCCATCAGTGAACCAAGTTAGTGTTTCCATGGCCAGAGGGAAGACTGTAAGGTCTTTGCTATCTCCTGTCTCTTTAATCAGCAGGTGATGACAGTCCCAAATTACTTGTTCTTCAGTCTTCTCAGGCAGAAGAGTGGCAGGTAGTGCATCAGTGATTCATGTGGGCTTTGGACAACCATTTTTTCTGTGGGCTGCCGAACAATGCTCTCCTGCTCACCAGTGCATGGGGGGCTATTGTAGTTAATTTCTGCCCCTAAGTTAACATGTCAGAGTCTTTGACCAGTACAGCCATGGCAGCCATAGCTTTTAGACAGCCAGACCATTCACTGCCTACAGGATCAAGCTCCTTCCCTGTTTATCAGTTACTGATGGGTGTTCAGAGTCAAAACAAATCCAGGCTCCTACATTTGACAGGATGTCTCTTTTTAACAGAAGGTAAGGGCATCCTGGGATATCTAGGAAAAAGTGATATATCCCACCTGCATCAAGGATCACTGACACCTGTATCCAGGCAACTCCCGTATACTGCTAGTGGGCACTCAACTCCACTGTCCTATCTGGCGTAGGTATGGGAAACACCACACTATCCAAGCCCATGGCATAGGGGATAAAGGCAAACAGGAACTACAGCTGGTTGCCTCACTGAGGCCATGCCTTCTCCATTTCCTGAGCTGACTCTCAGTCAGTTCCTGGTGTCTGGCCACTGCTGGCCTGCCTTTTAATTGCTAATCTCATTAACACCTGCCAGAGGCCTTAAGGGGAGACCCACCCTGCTGAGCCTCTGCAGGTAGGCAGCCCTCTTTGGCAAAGGGAATGAATCACATTTCCTCAGCCTCTTTTTGGATTCATCCATGGCAATACTTATACATCAAGCACCACTGTGCAACAGGAAAACACAGCTCTCTCACGCTAGAGCTGACATTCAGATGGCAGGAACATTTAATTGCTAAGGGATGCCTTGTTCTTGCCTTCTTTTGATCTACTGGGGCACTTTCGATTGGTACACACCACCTAGTTCACCTAAATAGGAGATGAGGGAAGAATTTAAAGGGATAAGTACTTGAACCTGATAGACAGGGACTGAGGGCTCTACAGAGGTGAGATGACTTTTGCACAGAGAGGTTGAGTTTGGAGGCTCAGCATCAGAGCACTGCCCTAGCACCTGTGAGGCCCTCAGTTTGACCCTAAGCTTCTCCATCTCCTTGGCCTCTTCCTCACCCATGCCTAATTCCACTCTAATGATGATGGATATTTGTGTTGTTCCAGTTTGTGGCTACTATGAACAGAACTAGTGTGCACCTTCTAGCATGTTCCTCTTTCTCTCTTATTCTCCTCCCCCACCCCCTCTGTCTCTCTGTGTATGTGTTTCAAACAAGCATTTATTGGGAGCAGGTCCCATAGCAGGAGTGGAAGTCAGAGACAAATTGAAGGAGCCAGGCAAGTGACCTTACTTTTTCACTGGCCCTGCCATTAAGTTTTTACATTTTTGTGTAGACTTATGACTGTGCACTGATGGTTCCATTTGCCTGTTGATTTCACTGACAACTGACAAGTCTGCAACCTTTCCACTTGCTGAAAAGAGCCCGCGGTTTCTGAAATGTCTGCCTGAGCCCTTGATCGGTTTTTACTGGGCTGTCTTTTTCTACTGGTTTGCACTTGTTTCCCTACTTTGGCTACAGGCCCTATGTCTGCTTTATATACCAACAGTTTCATTCCTTACTGTGTTGCCTTTCTGGCCAATTTTAAGTGTCTTCTATTGGAGAGAATTCTTAACTTCCAGAAAGTTCAATTTGTGATGGAGATATATGTAGCTCAGTGTTTAGAGAGTGCTTGCCTAACATGCATGAGACCCTGGGCTCTATTCCTGGCTCTCCAGAAACTGGGTATGTATGGTGGTGTTTACCTATAATCCCAGTATTTGGGAGGTAGAGGCAGGAAGATCAGAGGTTCAAGGTCATCCTCAGCTACACAGCTACATAGCAAGTTCAAGGCTAGCCTGTTTTTGGAGACCCTATCTCAAAAAGTAACCAAGTAAGCAGAAAGATGACAGATTGGTTTCCAGACTCCACAGGGTGAGCTTACTACCACATGTAACTCCAGGTGGTGTAGGGGTTCTGATGGCTTTTTTTTTTTTTTTTTTTTTTTTTGGAGGGCACCTATATGTGCTTGTACAATCACACAGTCATATACATAAAAAAAGAAAAATAAATATTAAAAACAAACTAATCTATCAATATTTTAAAAAGGTTGCCTTCATGACCTTCTTTTCCCTCATGTCTTACTTTACACAGCCTTTTCCTACCAGGATAGTAGTAGATGTCTTTAATTCTAGCACTTGAGAGACCAGAGAATCTGTGATTTCGAGGTCAGCCTGGTTGAACATAGTGATTACACATAAATCCTGTCTCAAAAAAAAACAAAAACAAAACCAAAAAAAACCCAAACAACAACAAAAGTCCCAACTTCTTGCTTCTCAAGTCCAAGGTCATGAAGCTATTACTGAGGAGTCAAACTCCTAGCAAAACTAATCTCAGCAGTGATTGAGTTACTGCCTAGAAAGTGCCCTTCAATGAACCTGGATCTCAAGGATTCTGCTAGGCTGTCTGGTTAATGCACTGCAGGAGACTCCTGTCTCCATATTGTCCCTCTCCTCAGTATTTGGAGAAAAAGTCATGTGCCACTGTCCCTGACCTTTTACCCAATGAGCCATCTCCAGCCACAGCTGTCCATGTAGAGGGTCTACCTAAGGGCATGATGGTGAATAGTTTGGATCAAACAGCTGTTGCTACCTCCAGCTATGTACTTATGTTTTGGGTATCACAAATTAGTTCTCCTGTAGGGTTCTTAGCCACATAGTGACATTAGGAACTGGACACCTCAGAAAGACACCCAGGACAGTTACCATGAGATTTGTTGGTACAATGGTGGCAGTGCCCTTCTTTTAGTCCTTACACCAGGGACCAGACCAGCATCTTGTCTTAGCTGCCTTGGGAAACCATCCCAATATTTGAGGCTCAGTAAGTGATATTCTCTGCCTTTGTGTGTCTGTGATGTGTGTGTGTGTGTGTGTGTGTGTGTATGTGTGTGTGTAATATAAAGAATCACCCAGTTCAAAGAAATGCAAAAAAAATAGTCAGATCATCACACCACCCTAAACATGAATTTGGTAACTTTTATGTCAGCTGATTCATTGAGTGATGGACTACTACATTTACAAAGAATGTGGTCGTGGGGGACCTCTGCACGGAGAGAATGATGCAGTGTGTGAACATTAATGTTAGACTGACAGGTGTATATTCCCTTTTTGCAGAAGAATCTCTCAACTTCTTGTTAATTTCAGAGGAAATAACTCCAATTTTGGCTATTTTGAGCTCTCAACATATCACTGGGTAGGGTTGGGGAGAAGACATTTAGTGCAAACCACATGTTGCATTCTCACCATGCATGTACAGTGACATGTGTGGCCACAAGACCTTAGCTGATACTAAAGAGAAGCGCATAACTGGAAATGATTTTTAACATTTACTTCTGCTTTAGATAATTTATACAATAACTTAGTCCTCAACATGTACTGTATTTAATGAAACAAATTCTCAAAAGCCCTCCATATGCCCTAACTGGTTACTTAGAACTCTGTAGAGGACTAGACAGTAGAGCGAATTCAGCTCTTTGAGGTGTTTGTTTCTCTTTCGGGTGGTTTTAAGGTTTCAGACAAGCTTTAGTGCTCAGAGGAGCCTACTCTGGCTTGTGGGAGAACCCTTTCTTCAGACTTTACTTTCATAGCATCTATGACAATCGCAACACTGAAGTTCATTTATGCACTTTCCTAAAGAGGAGAAGAGGGGGCCATGACTACATGGGTGTGGGCCAATAAGTGCATCCCGAGATTCTATATTCTTACCTTATTAATATGAAGGCCATGCAGCTTTCAATCATTTGCTAAACTTATTGATTTCCATTGCTACCTAACTACCCTCTAGAGTTTCTAGTTCCCCACAAGATGAAGTCCAAACTTCTTAGTATGTTTGGAAAGCTTTGAAGAATTTTGTTTTTTTTAAATTAAGCCCTGAGGAATTTGAGCCTTGCATACCTGGGTTTTAGAAAACAGAGTTTTACCTCTGAAGTCTAAAAATCCACAGAATTTTGCTTCAGGTGAGAAACCTACCTCTAAGGTTGAATAAGACATATCAGCCACAGTCCCAAAAGAACACATAGGATTCACTTTTCAGAACAAATGCAGCTCTGCAGGGCTTGGGGCACCAAGGGTTAGCTCAGTGGTTAATGCCCTTAGAGGACGCCTGGTTCAATTTCTAGCATCCACATGGTGGTTCACACCTATCTGTAATTCTTTTAACAGGAGAATTGATACCGTCTTCTGGGTTCTGAAAGCTCCTGTCACTCAGGAACAAATGCATGCACATTTACTAAATAAAAATTTTGGAAAGTAAAACTGAATCTTTGATACTACTATGTATATGAAGGTATAGTTTTTATTATGTATTTTTAGATAAATATTAAGAATTTAAAAATGGCTCTTCTCCTGTATTTCCTGGGTCATATGTCTCACACTAGGTACTCTGACCTTTTCAGAAGCTGCCCACATCCTTAAAATCTCCAGGATTTTGATATTACGTCCAGGGTAGCCTCACTAAAGTACCTAGTGTACATAGCATTTTCATGGGGAATTTTACTTGCCAAGTGTTCCTCAACACCAAAAACTTGCAGCTAAGCCTACTTTTTGTCAAGAAAGAGCCTGGAATTGACTGTTTATCATGACAATCATTTAGCCACTTGTAGCTGGTGGCTTCTGTGTGTGGACTGGGAAGACACAGAACAACCTTGTACAATTTCCACAAGGCAGTCTTGACCTGGAAGTTCAGTGATAACGCCTGGCATGCAGCATTCCTCTCTATGCTTAGACTGCAGGCAGCTGTGTGGGATGGAGCCCTACTTTGCATGCTGCACTGCTTCCTCAGAAAAGGATAGGACTTGCTCCTTGCCTCTGCTTCCTCTTTGGGTGCTGAACAAGGCCATGTCAGGGTTCTCCAGAGCTACAGCTCCTCATCCTCTTCCAGGAAGTTCACATGTATCAAAGGTGACTCCATCCCTTGAGGCAACAATCACTACAGGATGGAAAACCCATGTGCCTTCTTCAGACCTGGGCTCCTGTTTCACCTTTCTGTCTCTGGGCTCCATGTTCTGCTATCACACCAAACCCTGATTCTGGCCCTCCGTGTTTTTCCAAAGTTTCCCTGTCTGTCTAGTCCATCAGTTTACACATCTTGCTCCTACCCACATTTCCCCCATTGCTTCTGCAGTACAATCCCCAAGAGCTCTGGATCCTTGGGCAAGCCCAGGTGCATGATAGCAGCACGGCTCTACTCCTTTATTAATCATCTCTGGTAGAGGTGTTGACCTATGCCTCTGGGTCACATTATCTGTGGGTGCCTCAAATGTTTCTTCCCACATCTCTTATCCCACTGATTGCTTAGCAATGGTCCCAAATAATTACATAGACTGCTAAGGGGAAACTCTCTTCTATCTGAACGTTACTTTCCTTTCCTGTTATTTTCGCCATGGGCTCTCACTCCTTTCCTGGGCTTCAGGAACCCAACACTAACGCTACCACCAACCATAATGCTCACCCTAACTCTAACCATACCTTAAACTGAACTCTCAATGTCAGAAATACATGACCCTACCTGGATGGCATAGCCCCATATTGGAGAGGGGGTGAATGGAAGGGGAGGTGGTCAGGGTGAATGTAAAGGGGGAGAGAATGTAAGAGGGAGGGAGGGTATCGAGTGAGGGATAGGAATCGACATGTAAAATAAACAATAATAATTTAAAAAAAATTCAGTATGTAGGGACTCAGAATGTGCCCAAGAGGATTAGTGGATCTAACAGATATCTTGTGGTCTTTAGCTGAGGGAACTCTAGCAGAGGCCCAGTGATGGGTTTCAAGTATCCAGTAGGACGTTTTGTTTCATTTAAAAATTATTTATCATATGTAATATCCTACTTGAATACCTCCTGGTAGAAAATAAGAGGGCAAAAATCTCATTGTAGATGGTTGTGAACTACCATCTGGTTGGTGGGAAGTAACTCATATCCTCAGTGTGCTTGAACTTTTAGCCATCTATCCATTCCATTGTTGTGTTTGAAGAAAAGGCCTCATTATGTAATTTTGACTGGCCTGGAATTCATTGAGATTCATGCTTTTGGCTCCTGAGTACTGCTGGACAGGATGTGTAGAAAGGGGAACTCTCCTCCACTGCTTTTGGGAGTTCAAACTTGGACAGCCATTTTCAAGATAGCTATGGCAGTTCCTCAGCAAGATGGGAATTGGTTTACCACAGGACCTGGCAATCCCACTCATAGCCATATACCCAAATTATCCACATTCATGCAACAGAGACAAGTGTTTAATTATATGTATAGCAGCATTATTTGTAATAGCAAGAACCTAGAAGCTACCCAGATGCCTCTCAACTGAAGAATGGATAAAGAACTTGTGGCACATCTACACAATGGACTACTAATAGACAGAAAAAAATGGAATCTTGAAATGCAAAGGGAAGTGGATGGCACTTGAAGAAATAATCATGAATGAGGTAACCCAGGCACAAAAAGTAGAACATGGTAGAGAGGGAGAGAACATAAAAGAGCAAGTCATTATTGGTTTGAAGAGAAAATTGAACCTAAAGTTATATCTACAGACCTACAAGACTGACTCCAACTAACAATCTGAGCAACAGTGGAAAGGCTTCCATTATTGACCTTACCTGAGAATGAGATCAGCAACTAACTCGAGCGCTACATGGAGCCGTCATCTAGTCTCTGTAGAAAACAGAAGCAAACACCCATAAGTAAACACTGTGTCTAACTAGAATCCAGATGCAGAGAGAGAGAGGACAAGATCGAGTTGCAGAAACATGTTGAGACAGCTGACCTGATTAAGGAGGAGCTAATAGGACCCCAGACTGATAGCTGTGAATCCAGCATGGAACTGACTCAGACCCCTGAGATGGGTATCAGCTAGAAGGTGTGAGCTGTCTAATGGAGTTCAGACAGTGGGACCTGGATGTATTCCTGGTGCGCAAAAGGACATTGAGGACACATTCCCCCCAATCCAGGGATACCCCTAAACCTAGACATAGAAGAGACATTCTAATCAACACTTCAAATGCGCTGTCAAAAATACATGACCCCACTTGGATGGCCTAGCCCTATGTGTTGATTGTTGGTGAATAGGATGGCAGGGTGGTCAGGGTGAATGTGAGGGGGCAACAGATGATAAGAGGAAGGGGAAGGAATTGAGGGAGATATAGGGAACAAGGATCTACATCTAAAAAATCATGAACTAATTTTAAAAAATATCCGGCATGCATGGACTCAGGATGTTCCCAAGAGGATATGGGGATCTAACAAGTATTTGGCGGTCTTTAGCTGAGGGAACTCTAGCAGAGGCCCAGTGATGGGTTTCAAGTAACCAGTAGCACATTTTATTTCATTTTTAAAAGTTATTTTGTCATATGTAGTACCCTACTTGAATGTCTGCTGGTAGAAAAGAAGAGGGCAACAGATATGATTGTAGATGGTCGTGAGCTACCATCTGGTTGGTGGGAGTTAACTCATATCCTCTGTAAGTACAGTCAGTGTGCTTCAACTTTTAGTCTTCTGTCTCTTCCATTGTTGTGTTTTTAAGAAAGGGCCTCATTATGTATCTGTGACTGGCCTGGAATTCATTGAGATTCATGCTTTTGGCTCCTGAGTCCTGGGTTCAAAGGCATGAAACACCGTGATCATCTCAGGAAAAAATTTTATATTGTTAACATAAATAAGCATTAGTTTAGTTAAAATGGCTAGTGCTATGCATTCTGAGACAATAATTAATTTTTATTACATTTCTTATTCACACAAAATTGAGGTAGATTTTGTTTCTAAATTAAAAAGTAGTAAATTATGGGCTATAATTAGGGGTTATTGGCTAGTGTCTAGAATTCCTGATACTAAGAGATTTAAGTTCAGCCTCTATTACCACCAAAGCAAAATAGGGCCTGAGTAGGTATCTCAGTCAATAAAGTACAAACACGAAGGACCTGAGATCAAGCAAAATGCTAAATCTAGAAGGGGATGATTAAAAGTTAAACTTGTGGGACATTTGATCATTATGTGAAAATAGGGTGCTTTTTTCCTTGCCCGCCTAAGGCCCTTAATTGGTTTAATAAAAAGTTAAACGGCCAATTGCTGAAAAGGAATGGTTAGGCAGGATTGCTGGGATGAGAGAAAAACTCAGGGGAATGAATCTAGGCCTGGACCCATGCCAGGAAGACAAGGAAGGAGCTGCGAATACAGAATAATAGACAATAGGCTAATAGACATTTGTTAAGGTATAGGAAATTGTTGGGAACAAGGTTAAGTTAAAGGCCAATCATTCATAATTTAGAAATGTCTGTGTCATTTTTTGGGGATGGATTGTTCCAAGAAAATCTGACAAGAAAGTCCAACTACCTAATAGCACTGGAAAGGTGAGAGAGATCTGTAAGTCTCAGTGGCAGAAAAGTTTACCTTCATAAATGTGAACCTGATAAATAAGATGGACAATTGGAATTGAATGGACTTTGACACGTGATCTCTCTATTGTTCTGTCTCTGTTTATCTGTGCTTCTGTCTCTCTCTCCCCATAACATAAACAAACACACCCACACCCACCCGCCCCCGCCACACACACACATACACACAGTAAACAAACAGATTTATTCCATATTGTATTATGGTTGGGTGTCTTCACATATTTTGTCCCTTTCTGTTTGTTTACTCGAGAAAGGGTTGCCCTGTGTAGCCCTGCCTGTCCCCAAACTCACTCTGTGTACAAGGCTGGTCAAAAACTGAACAGATGCCTACCTCAGCATCCCTTAATACAAACTGGCTCCTTATTTAGAATTAAGGCAAAAGCTGTCAGGTTTTTCAAATTGATAAATACAAGTGAGTTGATACTGCATAATCTGAACACATATTACCTGCAAAAGCAATGTATGTAGTGCCACGATACTCTGCAATGACACAGAAAATACACTTTGAAATTGACACGCTCCATCTTTTTCAAAACTTGAATCAGAAGTTAGTTCCAATTTTTTCATACACAATATGATATGTTTATTAATATTGACAAACTGTTCATTCCTAATCTTTTAAAACAATCAAAATTATTATGAGATACATAAATTCCAATCAAATTTTATGGGGGAATGAATGCAGCAGCATACCTTTGTTTGCCTCAAACTTGCCACATGTTGTTGGAACAGGTTCAGCTTCTCTACAGTTGGGTCAGAGGTGATATGCACATCATACACAGGCCTATGAAGAAGTTTACAGAGTTCCTCATATTGTTATAAGAGTAGTTTATGTTTATGAATTCTCTCTTTTTTACATTTTTTGAGATATTCTACTTGAGTGTCCAATTCTTTTCTAGTTAATGGAGACTTTTCTCTTTCTTTTTTTTATGAAACCAGATATGATTATAGTAAGGTGCAAGGATGGTAATGGAACTACAAAATAATAGGAATGCCAAATGGTTAAATTGACATACAAGGCAGTTTAAGCCTCGGGTGGTGTCACAATTTTTTAAATGTAGCACTTGGGAGACAGAAGGGCAGTGGTTACCTGTGAGTTGGAGACCACCCTTGAATACAAACTATGGGCTAAGATGGGCAGGGCTATTACACAGAGATAAACTGCCAAAAATGTAGGTTATGCCAAACAGAAAATATTGAAAAAAAAGGATCACCTAATACTTCTAGCAAGAAAGAACAATTATGACTTTGTTTCGTGCTTGACTTCTGCTATGTGGCAAAGAAATACCTCACGTCCTGATACTCCAACCTCATTTTCAGGTTAAGCTTACAGGTATCAGTCACCATGCTCAACTTCCTTTTACAATTCCTACTGTAGTAAAATATCCCTGAATTATAGCCCTGCGTGTAATATCTTTGGTAGTAAATAGAGACTGCTCCAATTTATACTGTAGTAAAACACCCCTGAATTATTGCCCTGCTCCAAGTTAACAACAATCTTAATGAAATTCCATCCCCACAAATGGGACAAAAGCAATATGTACTCAGCAAAACTGTATTGCAAGTATAAACACAGCCAGTTTTTCACTTTCAATACAGAACTCAATTTACACAGTACTTACTCTAATATTCCCATGATCAACTCTTTGCGCATTACTATGAATACAGTAGATCCTGCCCCATTCCTAGTATATAAAGAAGGCAGTAGAGTGAGTATTATTTATATATTGTAAAATAAATTTTCACTAATCATTGTTTAAAAATTGACTTATATTCAGGGAAAAAAGATGTGATTAGTATAATCCAAAGGTTCTCATGTGCCTAAATTCACATGAGTGAACTTGAGTGTTTAAGAAAAAAAAAAGTATTTTTTATTTAGCACATCTACATCATTTATATTAACTTAAGGAAAATGCTCTAATGTCATGGTCTTCTTGAAGGATCAATTATCCTTACCTTGAAAGGCAGTCTGACTGCTAGTGTTATTCCATCTACAGACATGGGTGGTATGCTTCTACTTTAATAGTAATTGGAACATGAGATACCTCAACATTATCACTCAGCTCTCCCTGGTGTCCCATATTTTCAGAATCATCCTGGATGGCTGAGTGGTACACAGGTTTGATCATTAAAGGAGCCAAAAGTTTTAAGTTTGTCTGGTAACAACTATTTGTATCACTACATATACTCGGCTCTTATGTACGCATTTATTCTCTGGTGGTGGATGGTAGCTCAGACATATATATGAAGAAGGAATGGAGGACAGAAATCAAGATTGGGGTGATACTGTCTACCTGGGTTTTTGATATAAAGCCTAACTTACAAGACTATGAGATTCTTTCCTTCATGTATTTAAGTGTGTTGCTTTTGAACCTGGTGACCACTGAAGTCACAAGTCAGGGCTGGTTTCCCCTGGAATAGCAGTTCAGGACAGTTGTAGTCCACCACATGGGCTGGAAACTGAAACCTGCTCTTATGCAAAAGAGCAGAAAATGCTGGCAACTGCTCAACCTATCTTCAGCTGCTGTCTTATTTTTACGTATTTTGGAGGTGAAGTTTCTCATTCCACCTCTCAATGTTGAAGTTAGAAGTATATGCAACCATTATGTTTTTTCACTCGAGACAAGGTTCCTATAGGATGCCCTGGCTGTCTTGAAACTTACTCTGTACAACAGGCTGACCTTTGGAGAACTTTCTGCCTCTGCCTCTGCCTCTGCCTCCAACGAACTGGTGTTAAAGGCATAATCCACAACCCAGCAATCTGGATTAATTTTCAAGAATTGTGAGGATTGACTTCAGGTTTTCATGGCTTTGAGGGAAGTAGTTTTCAAATTAATCAATTTATTCAATGTTTCCTAACCTCCTCTTTCAAAAAAACACCAATGCCTCCCATTTCTGTAAAGTTAAAATATTATTATGCTCTGTAAAACAAAAAAAATTGTAAGCAGGCTGAATAGGGTAACTGCCTTCCACATTTGTCATATATATCCCTCCTTCAACTAGAATGCTTTCCATTTGCATTGCTAAACTGACAACACATTACTCTGTCTTAGATACCCACCAGCTTGTTTTGAACACCACAAAATTTAAGTCTAAACATATATCATTTTTTACTATTACAAAAAAGCCCCATGCATTTAGGTAACTATGTGTAGTGCAAGTTTATAATTGAGGCACTTGGAAGTATGGACAGATGACTGCTACTACCTCCAAGCTGGCCTTGGCTACAAAGCAAGACCCTGCCTCAAAACAAATAATTACCCTTTCTTCAACTGCCTCAAAACAAATAAGAACCCTTTCTTCAACTTTACTTTCATAGCATCTATGACAATCGCAACAATGAAGTTCATTTATGCACTTTCCTAAAGAGGAGAAGAGGGGGCCATGACTACATGGGTGTGGGCCAATAAGTGCATCCCGGTATTCTATATTCTTACCTTATTAATATGAAGGCCATGCAGCTTTCAATCATTTGCTCAACTTGGTGATTTCCATTGCTACCTAACTACTCTCTTGAGCTTCTAGTTCCCCACAAGATAAAGTCCAAACTCCTTAGTTTGTTTGGAAAGCTTTTTGGAATTTTGTTTTTTTTTAAATTAAGCCCTGAGGAATTTGAGCCTTGCATACCTGGGTTCTAGAAAACAGAGTTTTACCTCTGAAATCTAAAAATCCACAGCATTTTGATTCAGGTGAGAAACCTACCTCCAAGGTTGAATAAGACATATCAGCCACAATCCCAAAGGAACACACAGGATTCACTTTTCAGAACAAATGCTTCTGTCTCTCTCTCCCCATAACATAAACACACACACCCACACCCACACCCACACCCAGGCACACACACACACACACACACACTCACAGTAAACAAACAGATATATTCCATATTGTATTGTGGTTGGTTGTCTTCACCTATTCTATCCCTGTATGTGCCTTTTCTGTTTCTTTACTCGAGAAAGGGTTTCCCTGTGTATCCCTGCCTGTCCCCAAACTCACTTTGTGTACAAGGCTGTTCTAAAACTGAAGTGATGCCTACCTCAGCATCCCTTAATACAAACTGGCTCCTTATTTAGAATTAAGGCAAAAGCTGTCAGGTTTTTCAAATTGATAAATACAAGTGAATTGATACTGCATAATCTGAACACATATTACCTGCAAAAGCAATGTCTGTAGTGCCACGATACTCTGCAATGACACAGAAAATACACTTTGAAATTGACACACTCCATCTTTTTCAAAACTTGAATCTGAAGTTAGTTCCAATTTTCTCATACACAATATGATTTTTTATTAATATTGACAAACTGTTAATTCCTAAATTCTTAAAACAATCAAAATTGTTATGAGATACATAAAAGTCCAATGAAATTTCATGGGGGAATGAATGCAGCAGCATACCTTTGTTTGCCTCAAACTTGCCACATGTTGTTGGAACAGGTTCAGCTTCTCCACGGTGGGGTCAGAGGTGATATGCGCATCATACATAGGCCTATGAAGAAGTTTACATAGTTCCTCATATTGTTATAAGAGTAGTTTATGTTTATGAATTCTGTCTTTTTTACATTTTTTGAGGAATTCTACATGAGTGTCCAAATCTTTTCTAGTTAATGGACACTTGTCTGTTTTTTTTTTTTTAATGAAACCAGATATGATTATAGTAAGGTGCAAGGATGCTAATGGAACTACAAAATAAAGGAATGCCAAATGTGTAAATTGACATACAAGGCAGTTTAAGCCTCGGGTGGTTTCACAGTTTTTTAATTGTAGCTCTTGGGAGACAGAAGTGCAGTGGTTATCTGTGAGTTGGAGACCACCCCTTGAATACAAACTATGGGCTAAGATGGGCAGGGCTATTACACAGAGATAAACTGCCAAAAATGTAGGTTATGCCAAACAGAAAAAAATGAAAAAAGGATCACCTAATACTTCTAGCAAGAAAGAACAATTATGACTTTGTTTCGTGCTTGACTTCTCCTATGTGGTAAAAAAATAACTAGAGTCCTGATACTCCAACCTCCTTTTCAGGTTAAGATTACAGGTATCAGTCAACATGCTCAACTCCCTTTTACAATTCCTACTGTAGTAAAATATCCCTGAATTTTTGCCCTGCGTGTAATATCTTTGGTAGTAAATACAGATTGCTCCAATTTATACTGTAGTAAAACACACCTGAATTATTGCCCTGCTCCAAGTTACCAACAATCTTAATGAAATTCCATCCCCACAAATGGGACAAAAGCAATATATACTCAGCACAATCTTTATTGCAAGTATAAACACAGCCAGTTTTTCACTGTCAATACAGTACTCAAATTACACAATACTTACACTAATATTCCCATGATCACCTCTTTGCCCATTACTATGAATACAGTAGATCCTGCCCCATTCCTGGTGGATAAAGAATGAAGTAGAGTGAATATTATTTATATATTGTAAAAATATAGTTTCACTAATCATTGTTTAAAAACTGCCTTATATTCAGAGAAAACAGATGTGATTAGTATACTCCAAAGGTTCTCATGTGCCTAAATTCACATGAGTGAACTTGAGTGTTTAAGAAAAAAAAAAAAGGATTTTTCATGTAGCACATCTACATCAATCATATTAACTTAAGGAAAATGGTCTAATGTCATGGTCTTCTTGAAGGATCAATTATCCTTACCTTTGAAAGGCAGTCTGACTATTGGTATTATTCCATCTATAGACATGGGTGGTATGATTCTACTTTACTAGTAATGGAACATGAGATACCTCAACATTATCATTCAGCTCTCCCTAGTGTCCCATATTTTCAGAATCATCCTGGATGGCTCTGATATAAATCCTAACTTACAAGACTATGAGATTCTTTCCTTCATGTATTTAAGTGCGTTGCTTGTGAATCTGGTGACCACTGAAGTCACAAGTCAGTGCTGGTTTCCCTGGAATAGCAGTTCAGGACAGTTGTAGTCCACCACATGGGCTGGAAACTGAAACCTGCTCCTATGCAAGAGCAGAAAATGCTTGCAACTGCTCAACCTATGTTCAGCTGCTGTCTTATTTTTATGTATTTTGGATGTGAAGTTTCTCATTCCACCTATCTCTGCCTCTCAATGTTGAAGTTAGAAGTATATGCAACCATTATGTTTTTTCACTCGAGACAAGGTTCCTATATGATGCCCTGGCTGTCTTGAAACTTACTCTGTACAACAGGCTGACCTTTGTAGATCTATCTCCCTCTGCCTCCAAAGTACTGGTGTTTGAGTCATAAACCACAACCCAGCAATCTGGATTAATTTTCAAGAATTGTGAGGATTGAATTGAGGTTTCCATTGCTTTGAGGGAAGTAGTTTCCAAATTAATCAATTTATTCAATGTTTCCTTTCGCCCTCTTCCAAACAAACACCAATGTCTCCCATTTCTCTAAAATTAAAATATTATTATGCTCTGTAAAGCAAAAAAAAAAAATTTAAGCAGTGTGAATTGGGTAACTGCCTTCCACATTTGTCACATATATCCCTCCTCCAACTAGAATGCTTTCCATTTGCATTGCTAAACTGACAACATATTCCTCTGTCTTACATACCCAACAGCTTGTTTTGAATATTACAAAATTTAAGCCTAAACATATATCAATTTTACTTTTACAAAAAAGCCCCATGCATTTAAGTAGCTATGTATAGTGCAAGTTTATACCTGCAGCACTTGGAAATATGGACACTTGACTGCTACTACCTCCAACCTGGACTTGGCTACAAAGCAAGACCCTACCTCAAAACAAATAAGTATACATAAAGAAACTTAAATGTAACCATCTCATATTTAATTAGTGAAAAGTACAAACCAGTGGGATGGTACATGCCTTGCTTGGTACTCAGAAGCTTGAGACAGGAGTCACAAGTTCAAGGCCACAAAGGTATTGCTAAGAGACTATCTTGGAAAAAGAAGAAATGAGATGAAAATAAACAATAAAACATACATTTACTTCACCACAGTTGAAAAGAAGAAAATCATATCTTACCGTTCTGGTGAGCATCTGTTGCTGTGCTAAATCACTGACCACACACAATGCAGGCCAGAAAGGGGCTTACTTAGCTTATGCTCCAGGTCACTTTCCCTAATGAGAATTACAGCAGCGACTCAAGCAGGACAGTGGGAAGAAAATGTGGAGGAATGCAGTTGTCTGCTCATCTCTGGCTTTCTCACTTGCTCACAGTAAAGCTTAGCCAGTTCCCTTTGTTTACAGATAGCCCCGTGCACATGGACAGTTATAAAAGCATAACTGCTGCCCGTGTACAAGTTTCCATATTTTTTCTTTTCTTTGGCCAGCTGCAAGACCTGTGTTAAGGCCATGAGATCAGCTTCTCATGCTGAGGTTCCTTCTGGGAGGCTGCTGGTTCAAACAGTGCAGGTTTTATTCACATCACTTTCCCAGTCCTTTTAGTGCTTCCCCTGCCAGAGTGAAGTCTGTAAAATCTTTGCAAACTCCAGTCTCTTTAATCAGCAGTTGATGACAGTCACAAATTACTAATTCATCAGTCTTCTCAGGCAGAAGATTGGCAGGTAGTGCATCAGTGATTCATGTGTACTTTGGACATCCATCGGTCTGTGGACTGCTGCACAATGCTCTCCTGCTTTAGTGCATGGGGGGCTGTTGTAGTTACTTTCTGCCCCAAAGTTAACTTGTCAGCCAGACTGTTGTTCTTTTGCTGCAGCTAATGCCTAAGAAACACACACAGGAGACTTAGCGCCCATGTGGTGTTTTTTGAGTGATTGGAGAGAAAGAGGGGTAGCTGGAGGCCAACTGAAAGAAGGAGAGATAGAGAGCAGAGAGACCAGAGACAAAGCATATAGAGCAGACAGAGGCAGAGAGAGAGAGAGCAGAGAGAGTGCAGAGTGTGCATAGAGAGGCAGAGAGAGGCAGAGAGAGGCAGAGAGAGGCAGAGAGAGAGCAGAGAGAGAGTAGAGAGAGCAGAGGCAGAGACAGAACAAAGAATGATAGGCACTTGGTGTGCTTGCTTTAAAAGAGGCTTGTGCATGCCTAACTGAGTCCTTCTTGTTGCCAGGTAAAGCTGATGTAGAGATGGCAAGGCCATGAGCATCCTGCCCATCCTTGGGTCCGGGGTCAGCTGGCTGCTAGTTCATAACATTTCCACATATTATTGTTATTAAAAAAAGGTGGGGGTTGGGCGTGGCGGGTTAGGGTTAAGGACATTGAGTTCTGGAGACTGCTTCCTGCTGAAATGGGGGTGTAGATAGTCTTTGGGATATCCGAGAAGGCTGGGGTGCGGCCAACTCCTGGTAGCTGGTTGTTTCATCACAGTTCTGACAATATGGGGCTCTGGCATCTCTTTGAGACCTGGCAAGAGGTTAGCAGAAGAGAGGACAAGGTTAGGATTTTCTCTTAGGTCTTAGTATTTAATGGGAGAAGTGTGAGGTGGGGGAGGGTCTCCCAAGGGTGACCAGGAAGTCCCAAGGCCAGGAAAAAGGTGATTTATTGGAGTGAATCTAACCTGTAAATGGATCTAATTCTGCTCCCTGGAACTTAAAAGAATCCTTTGAGTTTGTGAAAACATAAATATTAAGACATATTAGCAGCATACTCATGTTAGAAATGACTTGGCTGAAAGAATTAAAACATGCAGCTGGCAGATTTTTAGCACAATGAAAAGCACCTTAATTGTAAGGTCATAGTTACAGATGTGATCATATAGTGGCATAGTATGGTGTTTAACACTGTTAAAACTTTATTGATTAATGTTAAGACTATAAACAGTAGCAACCTTAAAATACCCAATTTTGAAATCTGTTTTGAAACAATTGAAGCCTTTGTTGCTGCTTTAAGCTGACAAAGCTACCAATCGTCAAAAGCATCAGAGTTCTTGAGAAGGATACAATTTTACTTGAATAATTAGAGAGTAACACAGACTTACTAGCTGGCAGCATGGACAGCCACCCCAGGTCCTCCACAGTTGTTGAAGTCAGAGGCTTTAAGGACGTCTGCCTTCTGCTGATGGCATGAGACCTGTGGATTAGGAGCTTTTGGAAGACTTACCTACCGTTGGCCCAAGCAACGTGGAGAAAGTCTATTCCACTGCCCTCTTGTCCATGGTCCTTAGAGCCCTTTGCAGCAGTTGAGATGAAAGGCAGGATTGCTCAGTGGCTAGCTTTGCCACTTTTGTGGGTGGAGCTTCTTTCAGTGTCCATCAGCCTTCTTGGAGGAAATGTGTGGTGCAAGCAGCTGGCCTGTCTCTCTGTCATAATAGCTTTTTAAGGAAACATTTTAAATGCCATATTCTCTAGATCTCTGAGCATTTGAGGGGCTGTCTGACTATCTAGCATAACTTAGTATACAAAAATATGTCTTTAGTTACTTGCCTTCAGCACACAGGTGGCTAGGTAAGGCTTTATCCCTGTAATTAATTAATCTGTTTGGGCAACTGGATCCAAGCTGAGAGGCTGTGGAGGGATGTTTTACTCAGAGCCCTGAAGCCTGACTGTAAATGGTTTTAACTTAGTAGGTTAGACTTATCCCTGTAGAGGACAAAGAGATGGAGAAAAACTCCCTTTGATAATAGAGGCTTAACCTTTATAAACAGCTTACAGGAAAGACTGTGTGGCATAGATATTTTGTTAGCTTGAAATAGACATGTATAACCTTAAATGTTTACCACCATTAAAAAATGCGCATGACAATTTAGAAGTATTTGAGACAGTACAGTTGAATTTAAGTTGTATGAAGTTAGCTTACATTTACATAAATTTAAATTAAATGTACAGACACATTAAACAGGACTGGGTAAAACTGAGAAGACTAGAATGTGAAGCTATATATGACATAGTGAAAAAGAAATTAGAGACAAAGAATAAAGAATAAAGCAAATAAAAGAATAAAAGCAAAAGGTAAATGAATTACAGGTTCTGTTGGTGGCAGAAGCTGGCTAGACTACCTCTGCCTAGGTGGCTGGTGTAGCAGAGGGAAGAACCATGTGGGTTGAGGCTAGGCCATGTGGTCAAGCTGGAGGCTGCCATTAACATATCCCCAACAACTAGCAGAAATCATAAAGTTTTGTGATAAAATTTTGTCTTGAGTAGATGCTTCCTCAGCCCAGGCTACTGCTCTGAGACATGCTGCAGCTGGGGCGGGCAGGAGAGTTTTAACGTGGCAGGAAGAGAACAGAAATAAGTTTAGGGTAAGAGATTATTTAGCAGAGAGATAGAAAAACTCCTTCCATCTACCTGTTTACTGGCAGTAATTTGAAAGATCCAGTAAAATATCAGGATCTAGAGAGCCTTTACCTGGCCAATTTGAATTATTTTCTAGGGGGATACCTAGCCCACCTGGGTGCCTTAACAAGTGGCATCTATCAGGAATCCCAGTGGAGTGGTGAGGGGTATTTCCTTGGTCGGTTTATTCCCCATGGGTAGACCAGAAAGTGACGAAGCAGTCTTGGAACTCGTCAGCTCAAGAGTGTGGCAACACCGTAAATGAGAATGGCAGAGCTTTACTGGAAGCTCCTCAGCCCAAGTACTTTGCCAGGGCCAACAGGGGCTGGAAGGACTCAGCAGTCCTAGAGCAGAGCAGATATACCGCCAAGGTTGGTATGTCTTCCACCCGTGAGGAATGTACCCGACCTTAAGGAAATGGGTTAAAATTTAAAAGAGTACCTTACCTAATTGAAGTCAGTGTAGGGTAGTATTTCCAGCAAACGGGGTGGGCGGATGAGGGTGGGGGGGTGGATGGAGGCATACTTCTGGTATCTGAAAGAGTGTCTCTGGCTGCCGCCTGCCAGAAGAAGGCCACCAGTGACCCACAAGGAGAGCCTGCCTGGGGTTCGGAACCAATGTTGTTCTTTTGCTGCAGCTAATGCCTAAGAAACACAAACACAAGACTCAGTGCCCACATGTAGTTTATTGAGCGAGGGTAGAGAAAGAGAGGGTATCTGGTGGCCAAAGGAAAGCAGGAGAGATAGCAGAGAGACAAGAGAGAGCAGAGGCAGAGAGAGAGCAAAGAGAGAGCAAAGAGAGAGAAGCACTTGGCGAGCTTGCTTTAAAAGAGGCTTGAACATGTGTTGTAAGACCCTCAGAATGAGGAGTCTTCCAGAATGAGGAGTCAATACCCCAAGAACTCAACATCCAGTCCAGTTGCTGCAAAACGAAAGAGGCTTTAATGAACAGGAAAACTTTGCACAAACAGGCTCCTCCAGGATGCAGGCTAGGGAGAAGCCCCCTCCCCAGGGCCCTGGTGTTTTTAAAGGCAAACCCACAAGCTTAGGGAGGGGGTGGAACCCTCTGTCCATTGAGTATGTGACCCTTGGAGGCCTGGTGGTCTCGATATTAGGGTCAGCAGACCTTAGGGCTTCAGGTGTGCTAATTAATCTAGTCTGGGCAAACCAGAGTTACAGCTATCTCTTGACCCTATTTACCACCTGTTGTCTCACAGGAAAGGAGGGGCAGTGTGAATAGTTCTTATCTCAGGGCCTTGTGAGAGGAAGCTAGCAAATTCCAAGGAACAGATATTGGTTTCTAGGTTAGTCCATCATTAACATTACTTTTTAGGTCTTTCAGTGTAAATGAGTCCTCTAGCTGCCAGGTAAAGCTGACAAGGCCAAGAGAGTCCCACCCATCCTTAGGGCAGGGGTCAGCTGCCTGCTAGTTCCTAACACAGACCATCCACAGGCTACAGGATCAAGCTCCTTCCCTGTTTATCGGTTACTGATAGCTGTTCAGAGTCAAAATAAATCCAGGCTCCTACATTGACAGGATGTCTCTTTTTAACAGAGGGCACCCTGGGATATCTAGGAACAAGTGATATATCCGGCCTACATCAAGAATCACTGCCACTGGCATACAGGACCTTCCCACATCCTGCTAGTGGGCACACAACTCTGCTGCACTATCTGGCACAGGTAGGGGAAACACCACACTTGCCAAGCCCAAGGCATAGGAGATGAAGGCAAGCAGGAACTGCAGCTGGTTGCCCCACTGAGGCCATGCCTTCTCAATTTCCTGAGCTAGCTCTCAGTCAAGTCCTGGGGTCTGGCCACTGCTGGCCTGCCTTTTAATTGCTAATGTCATTAACACCTGCCAGAGGGAGTAAGGTGAGCCCCCAACCAGCCAAGCCTCTGCAGGAAAGGCAGCCTCCTCAGCAATGGGTTTTGACTGCAGAGCACAGGGAAAGGATCACATTTCCTCAGCCTCTTTTGGATTCATCCATGGCAATACCTATATGTCAAGCACCACTGTCCAACAGGAAAACAAAGCCCTCTCACGACCGAGCTGACATTCATACGGTAGCAACATTTAAATGCTAAGGGATGGCTTGTTCTTGCCTTCATTTGACCTACTGGGGAAGTTTCGAATGGTACACACCACTTAGTTCACCTAAATAGGACATGCAGGAACAGTTTAAAGTGATAAGTACTTGAACCTGATAGAAAGAGTTTCAGGGCTCTACACAGGAGAGATGACTTTTGCACAGAGACATTGAATGTGGAGGCTCAGCAGCAGAGGACTGCCCTAGCACCTGTGAGGCCATCAGTTTGACCCTAAGATTCTCCATCTACTTGGCCTCTTCCTCACCTGTGGTATGGCACAATCAGGTTGGGAGCAACTGCTGTGAGGCCCCTGGAAGCTAGAGAGTCTTATTCCCTAGGCTAGGAGGAGACCTAAGATTTTGTTGCTTTTGCTGAACCTGACACCACCAGTGACTTTGGGTCTCTGTCTCCACTACACCACTGGTTAAGGTCTCTGACTTTAACACCTCTGACTGTTTCATCTGCAATAGAAAACAAAAATAAATCCCTGCTACCCCCACCCCTATCCCAACAAGCTTAAACTACCTATCCAAGAAATTTTCACCTTCAAACAGTAAAGAAAGCAGGCACAATACAGCAGAAGGCACTCTGGCTACTTAAGATTCAGATTATAGATTCCCCCACCGTCAAACCCACCCCTGTCAGCTTCCCCCCAGGCATAATTCCAGTCTAATGCTGATGGATATTTGTGTTGTTCCAGTTTGTGGTTAATATAAACAGAAATAGTGTGCATATTCTAGCATGTTAATCTCTATATTCTCTCTCTCTCTCTCTCTCTCTCTCTCTCTCTCTCTCTCTCTCTCTCTCTGTCTGTGTGTGTTTTAAACAAGCATTTATTGGGAGCAGGTGCCACAGAATGAGTGGAAGTCAGAGACAATTTGTGGGAGTCAGGCAAGTGAACTTAACATTTCATTGGCCCTGCCGTTAAGTTTTTACATTTTTGTGTAGACTTATGACTGTGCACTGATGGTTCCATTTGCCTGTTGATTTCCCTGACAACTGACAAGTCTGCAACCTCTCCATTTGCTCACTGGGCCATCAAAAAGCCCACGGTTTCTGAAATGTCTGCCTGAGCCCTTGATAGGTTTTTTGCTGGGCTGTCTTTTTCTACTGGTTTGCACTTGTTTCCCTACTTTGGCTACAGGCCCTATGTCTGCTTTATATACCAACAGTTTCATTTCTTACTGTGTTGCCTTTCTGGCCAATTTTAAGTGTCTTCTATTGGAGATAATTCTTAACTTCCAGAAAGTTCAATTTGTGCTGGAGATGTATGTAGCTCAGTGTTTAGAGAATGCTTGCCTAACATGCATGAGACCCTGGGCTCTATTCCTGGCTCTCCAGAAACTGGGTATGTATGGTGGTGTATCCCTATACTCCCAGGACTTGGGAGGTAGAGGCAGGAAGAACGGAGATTCTAGGTCATCCACAACTACATAGCTACATAGCAAGTTCAAGGCTAGCCTGTTTTTGGAGACCCTATCTCAAAAAGTAACCAAGTAAGCAGAAAGATTAAAGTTTGGCTTACATCCTCCACAGGGTGAGCTCACTACCACCTGTAACTCCAGGTGTTGTAGGGGATCTGATGGCTTTTTTCTTTTTTTGGAGGGCACCTATATGTGCTTGTACATACACACAGTCATATACACACAAAACAAAAATAAAAATTAAAAACAAACTAATCTATCAATATTTTTAAAAGTTTGCCTTCATGACCTTTTTTTCCCTCATGTCTTACTTTACAGTCTTTTCCTACCAGGATAGAAGTGGATGTCTTTAATTCTAGCACTTGAGAGACAGGAGAATCTGTGATTTCGAGATCACCCTGGTTGAACATAGTGATTACACACATATCCTGTCTCAAAAAAACAAAAAAAAAAAACAAAAAAAAAAAAAAAAAACCAAAAAACAACAAAAATCCCAACTTCTTGCTTCTCAAGTCCAAGGGCATGAAGCTATTACTGAGGAGTCAACCCCTTAGCAAAGCTAAACTCAGCAGTGAATGAGTTACTATCTAGAAACTGCCCTTCACTGAACCTGGATCTCAAGGATTCTGCTAGGCTGGCTGGTTAATACACTGCAGGGATCCTCCTGTCTCCATATTGTCCCTCTCCTCAGTATTGGGAGAAATAGTCATGTGCCACTGTCCCTGACCTTTTACCCAATGAGCTATCTCCAGCCCCATCTGACCACATAGAGGGTCTACCTAAGGGCATGGTGGTGAATAGTTTGGATCAAACAGCTGTTGCTGCCTCCAGCTATGTACTTATGTTTTGGGTATCACAAATTAGTTCTCCTATAGGGTTCATAGCCACATAGTGACATTTAAGAACTGGATACCTCAGAAAGATACCCAACACACTTACCATGGAATTTGTTGGTACAATGGTGGCAGTGCCCTTCTTTTAGTCCTTACACCAGGACCAGGCCAGCATCTGGTCTTAGCTGCCTTGGGAAGCCATCCCAATATTTGAGGCTCAGTAAGTGAAATCCTCTGCTTTTGTGTCTCTGTGGTGTGTGTTTGTGGTGTGTGTGTGTGTGTGTGTGTGTGTGTGTGTGTGTGTGTGTAGTATAAAGAATCACCCAGTCCAAGTAAATGCAAACAAAGTAGTCAGATCATCACACCAGCCTAAACATGAACTTGGGTCACAACTATCTGTAATTCTTTTAACAGGAGACCTGATACCCTCTCCTGGGTTCTGAAGGCTCCTGTCACTCAGGAACAAATGCATGCACATTTATTAAATAAAAATTATGGAAAGTAAAACTGAAACATTGATACTACTATGTATATGAAGCTATAGTTTTTATTATGTATTTTTAGATAAATATTAAGAATTTTTTTATTTTTTTTTATTTAATTTTATATAACAAAGTCCAATTAAATGAAAACAAACATTTATACACAATATTTGGGAATTTGGGCGTCGTTCTTTCCAAACTACTTCCTGCTGGTAAGGGGGCGCTATCTTGGGGGAATCGAAGAAGATTCAGATATCCTAGCTGTAGTCTGTAGGGCTGTTTTGTCCAGCTGTTTGGAATGCAGGATCAGCTTGTACTCTGTTTCAGGCGGTCTGGTGTGATCAAACCACATTAGTCTGTAAGGAATCCACATCTTTTCATTTTCTGTGGAAACAAAAATAGAAATCCTTTGCCCCAGTAACTTGTTCTTCAACTTAAATTTTGGAGACAAAGTGTTTTTTTTTTTTTTTAATTTATTATTTTACATGTCGATCCCAGTTCCCGTTCCCCTCCCTCCTTCCGTCCCCTCCAGCCCTCCCTCCCTCCTTCCCTCCCCTTTTGCCCTCTCTGCCCTCTCCCATGCACTCTAAACACCCTCCCCTCCCAACCCCCCCACCACAATACCATATGTAGAGGAAGGCCATCCAGTTGGGGTCATGTAGATCTGACAGGTCCTGTGAAGTAGGGACTAGGGCTTCTCTCCTATCTCTAGAATAAGGCAGTTATCCCTCCATGGGGGATATGTTTGCAAAGTCCTTTTGTGCACCAGGGATACATCCTGGCTCCACTGTCTGAGGTCTCTTAGACTGCTCAGACCTTCTGGCTGAGACCCATATTCAGGGGAGTCCAAGTCAGTCCCCTGTTGGCTTCCCAGCTATCAGTCTAGTGGCCTTTAGTTCCTCCTTGTTCAGGTAAGCTGTCTCTATGTACTTCTACCGCATGGTCTTGTCCTCTCCATCTGCTTCTGGGTTGTAGTTCGGCTCAGTGTTTATGTATGGGTGTTTGCTCCTGTTTTCAACAGGCATTAGTTGAGGACTCCATGGAGAAGTTAGTTGTTGATCTCACTCTCCTGGAAGGGCATTTATGATAGCCTTTCCAAGGAAGCTGAGATTGTTAGTTGGGAGCAGTCTTGTAGTTCCCTCGACCTTTCTTTGTGTGCAACTTTATCATCAAACCAATATTGGCTCCCTCTTTTATGTTCTCTCTCTCTGTCTCTGACTCTCTCTCTCTTTCCTATTTTCCATTCCTAACCAGGCTCAATCCTCCTGGTCGCACATGCCTTCCCTCTCCTCCCTCTCATTTTCTCCTACTTCTCTCTCCATTAGCTGTCTTCCCCCACTTTACCTGAGGTATGGGGGACTTGTCCCTTCCCAGTTCTGTGAGGGACTTTATATGAATCTCTTAGAATACAACTTGTATCCTAGTTCCTCTGGTGATGTGAATTATAGGCTGGTGATCATTTGATCTAGTTCTAAATTCCTAGCACCCACATGGTGGGTCACAACTATCTGTAATTCTCTTAACAGGAGACCTGATACCATCTCCTGGATTCTGAAGGCTCCTGTCACATTTATTAAATAAAAATTTTGGAAAGTAAAACTGAAACTTTGATACTACTATGTATATGAAGCTATAGTGTTTATTATGTATTTTTAGATAAATATTAAGAATTTAAAAATGGCTCTTCTACTGTATTTCCTGGGTCATATGTCTCACACTAGGTACTCTAACCTTTTCAGAAGCTGCCCACATCCTTACCATCTCAAGGATTTTCATATTACGTCCACGGTAGCCTCACTAACGTACCTAGTGTACATAGCATCTTCATGTGGAATTTCACTTGCCTATTTTTTGTAAAGAAAGACCCTGGAATTGACTGTTTATCATGACAATCATTTAGCCACTTGTAGCTGGTGGCTTCTGTGTGTGGATTGGGAAGACACAGAACATCCTTGTACAATTTCCACAAGTCAGTCCTGGCCTGGAAGTTCAGTGATAACGCCTGCCATGCAGCATTCCTCTCTATGCATAGACTGCAGGCAGCTGTGTGGGATGGAGCCCTATGTTGCATGCTGCACTGCTTATTCAGAAAAGGATGGGACTTGCTCCTTGCCTCTGCTACCTCTTTGGGTGCTGACCAAGGGCATGTCAAGGTTGTCTAGTGCTACAGCTTCTCATCCTGTGCCAGTAATGTCACATGTATCAAAGGTGACTCCATCCTTTGAGGCAACAATCACTACAGGATGGGAAACTAATGTGCCTTCTTCAGACCTGGGCTCCTGTTTCACCTTTCTGTCTCTGGGCTCCAGGTTCTGCTGTCTCACCAAACCCTGATTCTGGCCCTCTGTGTTTTTCCAAACTTTCCCTCTCTGTCTAGAACTCACAGGTAGTCCATCAGTTTACACACCTTGCTCCTACCCACATTTCCCCCATTGCTTCTGCAGTACAAACCCCAAGAGCTCTGGATCCTTGGGCAAGCCCAGGTGCATGATGTCAGCAGGGCCCTGCTCCTTTATTAATCATCTCTGGTAGAGGTTTTGACCTTGGCGCTGGGTCACATCATTTATGGGTGCCTCAAATGTTTCTTCCCACATCTCTTATCCCACTGATTGCTCAGCAAAGGTCCCAAATAATTACATAGATGGCTAAGGGTAAACTCTCTCCCATCTGAGGTTTACTTTCCTTTCCTGTTACCTTCGGCATGGGCTCTCACTCCTTTCCTGGGCTTCAGGAACCCAACCCTAATGCTACCACCAACCATAATGCTCACCCTAACTCTAACCATACCCTAAATAGAACTCTCATTGTCAGAAATACATGACCCTAACTGGATGTCATAGCCCCATATGGGGAGAGGGGGGTGAATGGGAGGGGTAGTGGTCACGGTGCAAGAGAAGGGGGACAGAATGTAAGAGCGAGAAAGGGTGGGGAGTGAGGGATAGGAATCAAAAAGTAAAATAAACAATAATAATTGAAAAAAATTCAGTATGCAGGGGTTCAGAACGTGCCCATGAGGAATAGTGGATCTAACAGAGATCTTGAGGTCTTTAGCTGAGGGAACTCTAGTAGAGGCCCAGTGATGGCTTTCAAGTATCCAGTAGGACGTTTTATTTCATTTTAAAAAATTATTAATCATATGTAGTATCCTACTTGAATATCTCATGGTAGAAAAGACAAGGGCAACAATCTCATTGTAGATGGTTGTGAACTATCATCTGGTTGGTGGGAAGTAACTCATATCCTCTTTAAGTACAACCAGCATGCTTGAACATTTAGCCATCTATCCATTCCATTGTTGTGTTTGTAGAAAAGGCCTCATTATGTAATTTTGACTGGCCTGGAATTCATTGAGATTCAGGCTTTTGGCTCCTGAGTACTGTTGGACAGGATGTGTAGAAAGGGGAACACTCCTCCACTGCTTTTGGGAGTTCAAACTTGTACAGCCATTTTCAAGATAGGTATGGCAGTACCTCAGCAAGATGGCAATTGGTTTACCACAGGACCTGGCAATCCCCCCCCCATATGCATATACCCATATTAACCACATTCATGCAACCAAAAATGTGTTTAATTATACCTATAGCAGCATTATTTGTAATAGCAAGAACCTAGAAGCTACCCAGATGCCTCTCAGCTGAAGAATGGATAAAGAATTGTGGCACATCTACACAATGGACTACTAATCTACAGAAAAAAATGGAATCTTGAAATGCACTGGCAAGTGGATGGTACTTGAAGAAGCAATCATGAATGAGGTAACCCAGGCACAAAAAGTAGAACATGGTAGAGAGGAAGATAACATAAAAGAGCAATTCATTATTGGTTTGAAGAGAAAATTGAACCTAAAGTTATATCTAGAGACCTACAAGACTGACTCCAACTAAGAATCTGAGCTACAGTGGAAAGGTTTCCATTATTGACCTTCCCTGAAAATAAGATCAACAACTAACTTATGTGCTACATGGAGCCAAGTGCAAACCAGTAGAAAACCCATCAGTAAACAGCCCAGTAAAAACCGATCAAGGGCTCAGGGAGACATTTCAGAAACCGCGGGCTCTTTTGATGGCCCAGTGAGCAAGTGGAAAGGTTGCATACTTGTCAGTTGTCAGGGAAAACAACAGGCAAATGGAACCATCAGTGCACAGTCATAAGTCTACACAAAAATGTAAAAACTTAATGGCAGGGCCAGTGAAATGGTAAGGTCACTTGCCTGGCTCCCACAAATTGTCTCTGACTTCTACTCCTGCTATGGGACCTTCTCCCAATAAATGCTTGTTTAAAACACATACACAGACAGACGGGGAGGGGGGAGTGAAATAAGAGAGAAAGAGGAACATGCTAGAAGGTACACACGAAGTTCTGTTCATAGTAGCCACAAACTGGAACAACACAAATATCCATTAGCATTAGAGTGGAATTAGGCATGGGTAAGGAAGAGGCCAAGGAGATGGAGAAGCTTAGGGTCAAACTAAGGGCCTCACAGGTGCTAGGGCAGTGCTCTGCTGTTAAGCCTCCAAACTCAACCTCTCTGTGCAAAAGTCATTTGTCCTCTGTAGAGCCCAGAGTTCCTGTCTATAAGGTTCAAGGACTTATCCCTTTAAATTGTTCCCGCATCTCCCTATTTAGGTGAACTAGGTGGTGTGTACCAATCGAAAGTGCCTCAGTAGATCAAAAGAAGGCAAGAACAAGGCATCCCTTAGAAATTAAACGTTCCTGCCATCTGAATGTCAGCTCTAGCGTGAGAGAGCTGTGTTTTCCTGTTGCACAGTGGTGCTTGACATACAAGTATTGCCATGGATGAATCCAAAAGAGGCTGATTAAATGTGATCCTTTCCCTGTGCTCTGAAGTCCACACCCACTGCCAAGAGGGCTGCCTACCTGCAGTGTCTCAGCAGGGTGGGTCTCCCCCTTACCCCCCTCTGGCAGGTGTTAATGAGATTAGCAATTAAAAGGCAGGCCAGCAGAGGGCAGACACCAGGTCCTGACTGAGAGCCAGCTCAGGAAATGGAGAAGGCATGGCCTCAGTGAAGCAACCAGCTGCAGTTCCTGTTCGCCTGCATCCCCCTATGCCATGGGCTTAGAAAGTGTGGTGTTTCCCGTACCTGTGCCAGATAGTACATTGGAGTTGAGTGCCCACTAGCAGGATACAGGAGCTGCCTGGACGCCGGGGGCAGTGATCCTTGATGTAGGTCGGGTATATCACTTGTTCCTAGATATCCTAGGATGCCCTTACCTTCTGTTAAAAAGAGACATCCTGTCAAATGTAGGAGCCTGGAATTGTTTTGACTCTGAACAGCCATCAGTAACCGATAAACAGGGAAGGAGCTTGATCCTGTAGGCAGTGGATGGTCTGGCTGTCTAAAAGCTATGATGGACATGGCTGTACTGGTCAAAGACTCTGACATGCTAACTTTGGGACAGAAAGTAATTACAATAGCCCCCCATGCACTGGTGACCAGGAGAGCATTGTCAGGCAGCCCACAGAACAATGGATGTCCAATGCCCACATGAATCACTGATGCACTACCTGCCATTCTTCTGCCTGAGAAGATTGATAAATAAGTAATTTGGGACTGTCATCACCTGCTGATTAAAGAGGCAGGAGATTGCAAAGACCTTACAGTCTTCCCTCTGGCCGTGGAAACACTAACTTAGTTCACTGATGGGAACAGTTACCTTGTGAAAGGTAAAGAAAGGACTGGGACAAGGATGTGAATGAAACCTGCATGGTTTGAGCCAGCAGCCTGCCAGAAGGAACCTCAGCATGAGAAGCTGAGCTCTTGGCCTTAACACAGGCCTTGTAGCTGGCAAAAGAAAAGAAAAAATCTGTAAACCTGTACACGGGCAGCAGTTATGCTTTTATAACTGTCCATGTGCACGGGGCTGTCTGTAAACAAAGGGGACTGGCTAAGCTATACTGTGAGCAAGTGAGAGAGCCAGAGATGAGCTGACACCTGCATTCCTCCACATTTTCTCCCCACTGTCCTCCTTGAGTCGCTGCTGTAATTCTCATTAGGGACAGTGACCTGGAGCATAAGCTAAGTAAGCCCCTTTCTGGCCTACATTGTGTGTGGTCAGTGTTTTAGCACAGCAACACATGCTCACCAGAATGGTAAGATATGATTTTCTTCTTTTCACCTGTGGTGAAGTAAATGTATGTTTTATTGTTTATTTTCATCTCATTTGTTCTTTTTCCAAGATAGGCTCTTAGCAATACAGTCCTTTGTGGCCTTGAACTTGTGACTCCTGTCTCAAGCTTCTGAGTACTGAGCAAGGCATGTACCATTCCACTGGTTTGTAATTTTCACTAATTAAATATGACATGGTTACATTTAAGTTTCTTTATGTATACTTATTTGTTTTGAGGCAGGGTCTTGCTTTGTAGCCATGTCCAGCTTGGAGGTAGTAGCAGTCATCTGTCCATACTTCCAAGTGCTGCAATAATAAACTTGCACTACACATAGTTACCTAAATCCATGGGGCTTTTTTGTAAAAGTAAAAAATGATATATGTTTAGGCTTAAATTTTGTGGTGTTCAAAACAAGCTGGTGGGTATCTAAGACAGAGGAATGTGTTGTCTGTGTAGCAATGCAAATGGAAAGCATTCTCGTTGAAGGAGGGATATATATGACAAATGTGCAAGGCAGTTACCCTATTCACCCGGCTTACAATTTTTTTTTTTGTTTTACAGAGCATAATAATATTTTAACTTTAGAGAAATGGGAGGCATTGGTGTTTGTTTGAAAGAGGGGGTTAGGAAACACGGAATAAATTGATTAATTTGAAAACTACTTCCCTCAAAGCCATGAAAACCTGAAGTCAATCCTCACAATTCTTGAAAATTAATCCAGATTGCTGTGTTGTGGATTATGCCTTTAACACCAGTACTTTGGAGGTAGAGGCAGAGGCAGAAAGTTCTCCAAAGTCAGCCTGTTGTACAGAGTAAGTTTCAAGACAGCCAGGGCATCCTATAGGAACCTTGTCTCTGAGTGAAAAAACATAATGGTTGCATATACTTCTAACTTCAACATTGATAGGTGGAATGAGAAACTTCACCTCCAAAATACATAAAAATAAGACAGCAGCTGAAGATAGGTTGAGCAGTTGCAAGCATTTTCTGCTCTTTTGCATAAGAGCAGGTTTCAGTTTCCAGCCCATGTGGTGGACTACAACTGTCCTGAACTGCTATTCCAGGGAAACCAGCCCTGACTTGTGACTTCAGTGGTCACCAGGTTCAAAAGCAACACACTTAAATACATGAAGGAAAGAATCTCATAGTCTTGTAAGTTAGGCTTTATATCAAAAACCCAGGTAAACAGTATCACCCCAATCTTGATTTCTGTCCTCCATTCCTTCTTCATATATATGTCTGAGCTACCATCCACCACCAGAGAATAAATGCGTACATAAGAGCCGAGTATATGTAGTGATACAAATAGTTGTTACCAGACAAACTTAAAACTTTTGGCTCCTTTAATGATCAAACCTGTGTACCAATCAGCCATCCAGGATGATTCTGAAAATATGGGACACCAGGGAGAGCTGAGTGATAATGTTGAGGTATCTCATGTTCCAATTACTATTAAAGTAGAAGCATACCACCTATGTCTGTAGATGGAATAACACTAGCAGTCAGACTGCCTTTCAAAGGTAAGGATAATTGATCCTTCAAGAAGACCATGACATTAGAGCATTTTCCTTAAGTTAATATAAATGATGTAGATGTGCTAAATAAAAAATACTTTTTTTTCTTAAACACTCAATTTCACTCATGTGAATTTAGGCACATGAGAACCTTTGGAGTATAATAATCACATCTGTTTTCCCTGAATATAAGTCAATTTTTAAACAATGATTAGTGAAACTTTATTTTACAATATATATATAATACTCACTCTACTTCATTCTTTATATACTAGGAATGGGGCAGGATCTACTGTATTCATAGTAACGCGCAAAGAGGTGATCATGGGAATATTAGAGTAAGTACTGTGTAAATTGAGTTCTGTATTGAAAGTGAAAAACTGGCTGTGTTTATACTTGCAATACAGTTTTGCTGAGTACATATTGCTTTTGTCCCATTTGTGGGGATGGAATTTCATTAAGATTGTTGTTAACTTGGAGCAGGGCAATAATTCAGGGGTGTTTTACTACAGTATAAATTGGAGCAGTCTCTATTTACTACCAAAGATATTACACGCAGGGCTATAATTCAGGGATATTTTACTACAGTAGGAATTGTAAAAGGAAGGTGAGCATGGTGACAGATACCTGTAAGCTTAACCTGAAAAGGAGGTTGGAGTATCAGGACCCTGAGGTATTTTTTGCCACATAGCAGAAGTCAAGCACGAAACAAAGTCATAATTGTTCTTTCTTGCTAGAAGTATTAGGTGATCATTTTTTACAATATTTTCTGTTTGGCATAACCTACACTTTTGGCAGTTTATCTCTGTGTAATAGCCCTGCCCATCTTAGCCCATAGTTTGTATTCAAGGGTGGTCTCCAACTCACAGGTAACCACTGCCCTTCTGTCTCCCAAGTGCTACATTTAAAAAATTGTGCCACCACCCGAGGCTTAAACTGCCTTGTATGTCAATTTAACCATTTGGCATTCCTATTATTTTGTAGTTCCATTACCATCCTTGCACCTTACTATAATCATATCTGGTTTCATAAAAAAAAGAAAGAGAAAAAGTCTCCATTAACTAGAAAAGAATTGGACACTCAAGTAGAATATCTCAAAAAATGTAAAAAAGAGAGAATTCATAAACATAAACTACTCTTATAACAATATGAGGAACTCTGTAAACTTCTTCATAGGCCTGTGTATGATGTGCATATCACCCTCTGACCCAACTGTAGAGAAGCTGAACCTGTTCCAACAACATGTGGCAACTTTGAGGCAAACAAAGGGATGCTGCTGCATTCATTCCCCCATAAAATTTGATTGGAATTTATGTATCTCATAATAATTTTGATTGTTTTAAAAGATTAGGAATGAACAGTTTGTCAATATTAATAAACATATCATATTGTGTATGAAAAAATTGGAACTAACTTCAGATTCAATTTTGAAAAAGATGGAGTGTGTCAATTTCAAAGTGTGTTTTCTGTGTCATTGCAGAGTATTGTGGCACTACATATGTTGCTTTTGCAGGTAATATGTGTTCAGATTATGCAGTATCAACTCACTTGTATTTATCAATTTGAAAAACCTGACAGCTTTTGCCTTAATTCTAAATAAGGAGCCAGTTTGTATTAAGGGATGCTGAGGTAGGCATCACTTCAGTTTTTGACCAGCCTTGTACACAGAGTGAATTTGGGACAGGCAGGGATACACAGGGAAACCCTTTCTCGAGTAAACAAACAGAAAGGGACAAAATATGTGAAGACACCCCAACCATAATACAATATGGAATAAATCTGTTTGTTTACTGTGTGTATGTGTGTGTGTGGTGCGGGGTGGGTGTGGGTGTGTTTGTTTATGTTATGGGGAGAGAGAGACAGAAGCACAGATAGACAGAGACAGAGCAATAGAGTGATCACGTGTCAAAGTCAATTCAATTCCAATTGTCCATCTTATTTATCAGGTTCACATTTATGAAGGTAAACATTTCTGCCACTGAGACTTACAGATCTCTCTCACCTTTCCAGTGCTATTATGTAGTTGGACTTTCTTTTCAGATTTTCTTGGAACAATCCATCCCCAAATAATGACACAGACATTTCTAAATTATGAATGATTGGCCTTTAACTTAACCTTGTTCCCAACAATTTCCTATACTTTAACAAATGTTTATTAGCCTATTGTCTATTATTCTGTATTCGCAGCCCCTTCCTTGTCTTCCTGGCATGGGTCCAGGCCTAGATTCATTCCCCTGAGTTTTTTTCTCTCAGCCCAGCAATCCTGCCTAACCATTCCTTTTGAGCAATTGGCCGTTTCACTTTTTATTAAACCAATTAAGGGCCTCAGGCAGGCAAGGTAAACATCACCCTATTTTCACATAATGATCAAATGTCCCACAAGTTTAACTTTTAATCATCCCCTTCTAGATTTAGCATTTTGCTTGATCTCAGGTCCTTCGTGTTTGTACTTTATTGACTGAGATACCTACTCAGGCCCTATTTTGCTTTGTTGGTAATAGAGGCTGAACTTAAATCTCTTAGTATCAGGAATTCTAGACACTAGCCAATAACCCCTAATTATAGCCCATAATTTACTACTTTTTAATTAAGAAACAAAATCTACCTCAATTTTGTGTGAATAAGAAATGTAATAAAAATTAATTATTGTCTCAGAATGCATAGCACTAGCCATTTTAACTAAACTAATGCTTATTTATGTTAACAATATAAAATTTTATTCCTGAGATGATCATGGTGTTTCATGCCTTTGAACCCAGGACTCAGGAGCCAAAAGCATGAATCTCAATGAATTCCAGGCCAGTCACAGATACATAATGAGGCCCTTTCTTAAAAACACAACAATGGAAGAGACAGAAGACTAAAAGTTGAAGCACACTGACTGTACTTACAGAGGATATGAGTTAACTCCCCACCAACCAGATGGTAGCTCACCACCATCTACAATCATATCTGTTGCCCTCTTCTTTTCTACCAGCAGACATTCAAGTAGGGTACTACATATGACAAAATAACTTTTAAAAATGAAATAAAATGTCCTACTGGTTAATTGAAACCCATCACTGTGCCTCTGCTAGAGTTCCCTCAGCTAAAGACCGCCAAATACTTGTTAGATCCCCATATCCTCTTGGGAACATCCTGAGTCCATGCATGCCGGATATTTTTTTAAAATTAGTTCATGATTTTTTACATGTAGATCCTTGTTCCCTATATCTCCCTCACCTCCTTCCCTTCCTCTTATCATCTGTTGCCCCCTCACATTCACCCTGACCACCCTGCCATCCTATTCACCCACAATCAACACATAGGGCTAGGCCATCCAAGTGGGGGTCATGTATTTCTGACAGCGCATTTGAAGTGTTGATTAGAATGTCTCTTCTATGTCTAGGTTTAGGGGCATCCCTGGATTGGGGGAATGTGTCCTCAAGGTCCATTTGCGCACCAGGAATACATCCAGGTCCCACTGTCTGAACTCCATTAGACAGCTCACACCTTCTAGCTGATACCCATCTCAGGGGTCTGAGTCAGTTCCATGCTGGATTCACAGCTATCAGTCTGGGGTCCTATTAGCTCCTCCTTCATCAGGTCAGCTGTCTCAATGTGTTTCTGCAACTCGATATTGTCCTCTCTCTCTGCATCTGGATTCTAGTTACACGCAGTGTTTACTTCTGAGTGTTTGCTTTTTTTTTCTACAGAGAGTAGATGAGGGCTCCATGTAGTGCTCGAGTTAGTTGCTGATCTCATTTTCAGGGAAGGTCAATAATGGAAGCCTTTCCACTGTTGCTCAGTTTGTTAGTTGGAGTCAGTCTTGTAGGTCTCTAGATATAGCTTTAGGTTCAATTTTCTCTTCAAACCAATAATGACTTGCTCTTTTATGTTCTCTCCCCTCTCTACCATGTTCTACTTTTGTTCCTGGGTTACCTCATTCATCATTGCTTCTTCAATTACTATCCACTTGCCTGTGCATTTCCAGATTCCATTTTTTCTGTAGATTAGTAGTCCATTGTGTAGATGTGCCACAAGTTCTTTATCCATTCTTCAGTTGAGAGGCATCTGGGTAGATTCTAGGTTCTTGCTATTACAAATAATGCTGCTATAGGTATAAATAAACACATTTTTTGGTTGCATGAATGTGGATAATTTGGGTATATAACTGTGAGGGGATTGCTGGGTCCTGTGGCAAACCAATTCCCATCTTTCTGAGGAACTGCCATAGCTATCTTGAAAATGGCTGTACAAGTTTGAACTCCCAAAATCAGTGGAGGGAGTGTTACCCTTTCTACACATCCTGTCCAGCAGTAGTCAGGAGCCAAAAGCATGAATCTCAATGAATTCCAGGCCAGTCAAAATTACATAATGAGGCCTTTTCTTCAAACACAGCAATGGAATGGCTAGATGGCTAAAAGTTCAAGCACACTGATTGTACTTTTAGAGGATATGAGTTACTCCCCAACAATCAGATGGTAGTTCACAACCATCTACAACGAGATTGTTGCCCTCATCTTTTCTACCAGGAGATATTCAAGTAGGATACTACACATGATAAATAATTTTTTAAAATGAAATAAAAACGTCCTACTGGATACTTGAAACCCATCACTGGGCCTCTGCTAGAGTTCCCTCAGCTAAAGAACTCAAGATCTCTTTTAGATCCACTATTCCTCATGGGCACGTTCTGAGCCCCTGCATACTGAATTTTTTTCAATGATTATTGTTTATTTTACTTGTCGATTCCTATCACTCACTCCCCTACCATTTCTCGCTCTTACATTCTGTCCCCTTCTCTTTCACCCTGACCAACTCCTCCCATTCACCACCTCTCCCCAGATGGGGCTATGACATCCAGGTAGGGTCATGTATTTCTGACAATAGAGTTCTATTTAGGGTATGGTTAGAGTTAGGGTGAGCATTATGGTTGGTGGTAGCGTTAGGGTTGGGTTCCTGAAGCCCAGGAAAGGAGTGAGAGCCCATGCCGAAGATAACAGGAAAGAAAAGTAAACTTCAGATGGGAGAGAGTTTACCCTTAGCTGTCTATGTAATTATTTGGTACCTTTGCTGAGCAATCAGTGGGATAAGAGATGTGGGAAGAAACATTTGAGGCACCCATAAATGATGTGACCCAGCACCACCTCTACCAGAGGTCAACACCTCTACCAGAGATGATTAAAAAAGGAGTAGGGGCCCTGCTGACATCATGCCCTGGGCTTCGCCCAAGGATCCAGAGCTCTAGGGGTTTGTACTGCAGAAGCAATGGGGGAAATGGGGTAGGAGCAAGATGTGTAAACTGATGGACAACGTGGTGAGGTCTAGACAGAGAGGGAAACATTGGAAAAACACGGAGGGCCAGAATCAGGTTTGGTGAGACAGCAGAACCTGGAGCAGAGACAGAAAGGTGAAACAGGAGCCCAGGTCTGAAGAAGGCACATGGGTTTCCCATCCTGTAGTGCTTGTTGCCCCAAGGGATGGAGTCACCTTTGATACATATGAACTTCCTGGCAGAGGATGAGGAGCTGTAGTTCTGGAGAACCCTGATATGCCCTTGGTCAGCACCCAATGAGGAAGAAGAGGCAAGGAGCAAGTCCTATCCTTTTCTGAATAAGCAGTGCAGCATGCAACATAGGGCTCCATCCCACACAGCTGCCCGCAGTCCAAGCATAGAGAGGAATGCTGGATGCCAGGCGTTATCACTGAACTTCCAGGCCAGGACTCACTTGTGGAAATTGTACAAGGATGTTCTGTGTCTTCCCAGTCCACACACAGAAGCCACCAGCCACAAGTGGCTAAATGATTGTCATGATAAACAGTCAATTCCAGGCTTTTTCTTGACAAAAAATAGGCTTAGCTGCAAGTTTGTGGTGTTGAGGAACACTTGGCAAGTGAAATTCCACATGAAGATGCTATGTACACTAGGTACTTTAGTGAGGCTACCCTGGATGTAATATCAAAATCCTGGAGACGGTAAGGATGTGGGCAGCTTCTGAAAAGGTCAGGGTTCCTAGTGTGAGACATATGACCCAGGAAATACAGGAGAAGAGCCATTTTTAAATTCTTAATATTTATCTAAAAATATATAATAAAACTAAGCTTTAACATACATAGTAGTATCAAAATTTCAGTTTTACTTCCAAAATTTTTATTTAATAATGAGACAGGAGTTCAGAACCCAGGTAGAGGGTATCAGGTTTCCTGTTAAAAGAATTACAGATAGTTGTGACCCAACATAAGGGTGCTAGAATTGAACCGGGCCTGCACTTAACCACTGAGCCAGCCCTTGGTGCCCCAGCCCTGCATTTGTTCTGAAAATTGAATCCTAAATGTCCTGGGACTGTGGCTGATATGTCTTATTCAACCTTGAGGAGGTTTCACCTGAAGCAAAATGCTGTGGATTTTTAGATTTCAGAGGTAAAACTCCGTTTTCTAGGGAACCCAGGTTATGCAAGGCTCAAATTCCTCAGGCTTATTTAAAAAAAAAAATTCCTCAAAGCTTTCCAAACAAACTATGGAGTTTGGACTTTATCTTGTGGGGAACTAGAAGTTCAAGAGCATAGTTAGGTTAGCAATGGAAATCACCAAGTTGAGCAAATGATTGAAAGTTGCAGGCCTGTATTAATAAGGGGGAAGAAAATAGAATACCGGATGCACTTATTGGCCCACACCCATGCAGTCATGGCCCTCTTTCTCCTTTTGGGAAAGTGCATAAAGAACTTCAGTGTTGCGATTGTCATAGATGCTATAAAGTTAAGTTGAAGAAAGGGCTCTCCCACAAGCCAGAAATAGGCTGCTCTGAGCAATATAGCTTGTCTGAAACCTCAATACCACCCAACAGAGAAACAAAACCTTCAAAGAGCTGAATTTGCACCACGCCCAATCCTCTACAGAGCGCCCAGTAACCAGTTAGGGTATATGGAGGGTTTTGGAGAATTTGTTTTATTAAATACAGCCCATGCTGAGGGGACTAAGTTATTGTATAATTATCTAAAGTGAGAGTAACATGTTAAAAATCATCTCAGTTATTTCCTTTCTTTTAGGCAGTTAAGGTCTTGTGGCCACATATGTCACTGTACATGCATATGAGAATTCAACATATGGTTTGCCACTAAATATCTTCTCCTAACCGTACCCGGTGATTAGGTGAAGCCCAAAAAAATAGACTAAATTTGAGGTATTAGTAAAAAAACAAGCAGATGAGAGAGATCCTTCTGCAAAAAGTTAATATACATCTGTCAGTCTAACATTATTGTTCATCACTGCATCACATTCATTACAGAGGTCTCCTAAGACCACACTCTTTAAATGTAATAGTCCATCACTCAATGAATCAGCTCACATAAAAGTTACAGTTATATTTAGGTGGTGTGATGATCTGTCTACTTTATGGCATTTATTGGACTGGGTGATTCTTTTTGCTACACCACCCACACACACACACACACACACACACACACACATACACATACAGAGACACAAAGGCAGAGAATTTCACTTACTGAGCCTCAACACTGGGCTGACTTCCCAAGGCAGCTAAGACCAGATGCTGACCTGGTCCCTAGTGTAAGGACTAAAAGAAGGGCACTGCCACCATTAAACAACAAATGCCATAGTAACTGTCCTGAGTATTTTCTAGAGGTGTCCAGTTCCCATATACCACTATGGGGGACTAAGAACCCTACAGGAGAACTAATTTGTGATACCTAAAACATAAGTACATAGCTGGAGGCAGCAAATAGCTGTTTGATCAATCATTGACCATCTGCCTTAGTTAGAAACTCTACCTGGGAGGGCTGTGGCTGGAGATGGCTCATTGGGTAAAAGGTCACGGACAGTGGCACATGACTATTTCTCCAAATACAGAGGAGAGGGATTAGCAGAGACAGGAGGATTCCGCAGTGTATTTAACCAGCCAGCCTAGCAGAATCCTTGTGACCCAGGTTCATTGAAGGGCAGTTTCTAGGGCAGTAACTCGTTCACTGCTGAGATTAGCTTTGCTAAGGGTTTGACCCTCAGTAATAGCTTCATGACCTTGGACTTGAGAAGCAAGAAGTTCGGATTTTGGTATGTTCTTTGGGTTTTTTTGGTTTTGTTTCTTTATGTTTTTGAGACAGGATCTGGTGTGTGACCACTATGTCTCAACGAGGGTTCTTGAAATCAAGATTCTCCAGTCTCTCAAGTGCTAGAATTAAGAGATATCCACCACTATCCTGGTAGGAAGACTGTGTAAAGTAAGACATGAGGGGAAAAGGTCATGAAAGCAAACTTTTAAAAATATTGATAGATTAGTTTGTTTTTGCCTTTATTTTTATTTTGTGAATGTGATGTAAAACACATATAGGTGCCCTCCAAAAAAAAAAAAAAAAAAAAAAAAAAAAAAAAAAAGCCATCAGATCCCCTACAACACCTGGAGTTGTCAGATGGTAGTAGAGCTCACCCTGTGGAGGCTGGAAACCAAACTCTAATCTTTCTGCTTACTTGGTTACTTTTTGAGACAGGGTTCTCCTCTAACAGGCTAGCCTTGAAGTTGCTATGTAGCTGTGTAGCTGAGGATGACCTTGAAACTCTGATCTTCCTGCCTCTACCTCTCAACATACTGGGATTATAGGTAAACACCACAATACATACCCAGTTTCTCGAGGCCAGGAATAGAGCCCAGGGTCTCATGCATGTTAGGCAAGCCTTAAATGAGCACATACATCTCCATCACAAATTGAACCCTGAAGTTAAGAATTTTTCCAATAGAAGAGACTTAACACGGCCAGACAGGCAACACTAAGAAATGAAACAGTTGGTACACCAGCAGACACAAGGACTGTGCTATGCCAGGGAAACAAGTACAACCAGTAGAAAACACAGCCCAGTAAAAACCGATCAAGGGCTCAGGGATGACATTTTAGAAACTGCGGGTTCTTTTGATGGCCCAGTGAGCAAGTGGAAAGGTTGCACACTTGTCAGTTGTCAGGGAAAACAACAGGCAAATGGAACCATCAGTGCACAGCTATAAGTTTACACAAAAATGTAAAAGATTAATGGCAGGGCCAGCGAAATGGTAGGTCACTTGCCTGGCTCCCACAAGTCTCTGACTTCCACTCCCTGCTATGGTATCTGCCTCAATAAATGCTTGTTTAAAACACATACACAGAGAGACAGGGGGAGTGAAATAAGAGAGAAAGAGAACATGCTAGGAAGGTGACACTAGTTCTGTTCATAGTAGCCACAAACTGGAACAACACAAATATCCATTAGCACTAGAGTGGAATTAGGCATAGGGGTGGAAGAGGCCAAGGAGAGGGAGAAGTTTAGGGTCAAACTGAGGGCCTCGCAGGTGCTAGGGCAGTGCTCTGCTGTTACGCCTCCGAACTCAAACCCGGTGTAAAAAAGTCATTTGTCCTCTGTAGAACGCAGAGTCCCTGTATATAAGGTTCATGGACTTATCCCTTGAAATTGTTCCCCGAATCTCTATTTAGGGGGTGAACTAGGTGGTGGTGTACCAACGAAAGTGCCCCAGTAGATCAAAAGAAGGCAAAAACAAGGCATCCCTGAGCAATTAAACGTTCCCGCCATCTAAATGTCGCTCTAGTGTGAGAGCTGTGTTTTTTGTTGCACAGTGGTGCTTGACATACAAGTATTAAGCCATGGATGAATCCAAAAGAGGCTGATTAAATGTGATCCTTTCCCTGTGCTCAGAAGTCCACACCCACTGCCAAGAGTGGGGCCGGCTTGCCTGCAGAGGCTCAGCAGGGTGGGTCTCCCCCTTTACTCCCTCTGGCAGGCGCTATGATTTAGTAAGAAAAGGTAGGCCAGTAGAGGGCAGAGAGGACACCAGGACCTGACTGAGAGCCAGCTCAGGGAATGGAGGAAGGCATGGCCCCAGTGAGGCAAACAGCTGCAGTTCCTGTTTGCCTGCATCCCCTATGCCATGGGCTTCTGAAAGTGTGTGGTGCTTCCCTGTATCTGTGCCAGATAGTACATTGGAGTTGAGTGCCCACTAGTAGGATACAGGAGCTGCCTGGATGTCCGGGGGCAGCGATCCTTGATGTGGGTCGGGTATATCACTTGTTCCTTGATATCCTAGGATGCCCTTACTCTCTGTTAAAAAGAGACATCCTGTCAAATGTAGGAGCCTGGATTTGTTTGTTTTTCCTCTGAACAGCCATCAGTAACCGATAAACAGGAAAGAGCTTGATCCTGTAGGCAGTGGATGGTCTGGCTGTCTAAAACTATGATGGACATGGCTGTACTGGTCAGAGACTCTGACATGTTAACTTTGGGACAGAAAGTACTACAATAGCCACCCATGCACTGGTGACCAGGAGAGCATTGTCAGGGCAGCCCACACAACAATGGATGTCCAATGCCCACAAGAATCACTGATGCACTACCACCATTCTTCTGCCTGAGAAGACTGACAAATAAGTAATTTGGGACTGTCATCACCTGCTGATTAAAGAGGCAGGAGATTGCAAGACCTTACAGTCTTCCCTCTGGCCGGGAAACACTAACTTAGTTCACTGATGGGAACAGTTACCTTGTGAAAGGTAAAGAAAGTACTGGGACAAGGATGTGAATGAAACCTGCATGGTTTGAGCAAGCTGCCAGAAGGAACCTCAGCATGAGAAGCTGAGCTCTGGCCTTAACACAGGCCTTGTAGCTGGCAAAAGAAAAGAAAAAAATCTGTAAACTGTACAAGGGCAGCAGTTTTATGTTTTCTTTTATAACTGTCCAAGTGCACGGGGCTGTCGTAAACAATGGGGACTGGCTAAGATTTACTGTGAGCAAGTCAGAGAGCAAGAGATGAGCTGATACCTGCATTCCCTCCACATTTTCTCCCCACTGTCCCTTGAGTCGCTGCTGTAATTCTCATCTAGGGACAGGGACCTGGAGCATAAGCTAAGTAAGCTCCTTTCTGCCTGTATTGTGTGTGGTCAGTGTTTTAGCACAGCACCACATGCTCACCAGAATGGTAAGATATGATTTTCTTCTTTTCACCTGTGGTGAAGTAAATGTATGTTTCATTGTTTATTTTCATCTCATTTGTTCTTTTTCCAAGATAGGCTCTAGCAATACAGTCCTTAGGGGCCTTGAACTTATAGATTCCTGTCTCAAGCTTCTGAGTACTGAGCAAGGCATGTACCATTCCACTGGTTTGTAATTTTCACTAATTAAATATGACATGGTTACAGTTAAGTTTTTTTATGTATACTTACTTGTTTTGAGGGGCAGGGTCTTGCTTTGTGTTAAGGCCAGCTTGAGGTAGTAGCAGTCATCTGTCCATACTTCCAAGTGCTGCAATTATAAACTTGCACTACACATAGTTACCTAAATGCATTGGGCTTTTTTGGGTAAAAGTAAAAAATGATATATGTTTAGGCTTATATTTTGTGGTGTTCAAAACAAGCTGGTGGGTATCTAAGACAGAGGAAATTGGAATGTCTGTGTAGCAATGCAAATGGGAAAGCATTCTAGTTGAAGGAGGGATATATATGACAAATGCTAAGGCAGTTACCCTATTCTACCCTGCTTACAATTTTTTTTTTGTTTTAAAGAGCATAATAATATTTTAACTTAGAGTAGTGGGAGGCATTGGTGTTTGTTTGAAAGAGGGGATTAGGGAAACATTGAATAAATTGATTAATTTGAAAAACTACTTCCCTCAAGCTATGAAAACCTGAGTCAATCCTCACAATACTTGAAAATTAATCCAGTGGCTGGGGGGATTATGCCTTTAACACCAGTATTTTGGAGGCAGAGGCAGAGGCAGAAAGTCTCCAAAGGTCTGCCTGTTGTACAGAGTAAGTTTCAAAACAGCCAGGGCATCCTATAGGAACCTTGTCTCGAGTGAAAAAACATAATGGTTGCATATACTTTAACTTGGCCACTGATAGGTGGAATGAGAAACCTCACCTCCAAAAAATATGTAAAAATAAGAAGCAGTGAAGATAGGGTTTAGCAGTTGCAAGCATTTTTCGTTTTTGCTAATAGCAGGGTTTCAGTTTCCAGCCCATGTGGTGGATCACAACTGTCCTGAACTGCTATTCCAGGGAAACCAGCCCTGACTTGTGACTTCAGTGGTCACCAGGTTCAAAAGCAACACACTTAAATACATGAAGGGAAAGAATCTCATAGGCTTGAAGTTAGGCTTTATATCAAAAATCCAGTAGACAGTATCACCCCAAACTTATTTCTGTCCTCCAGTCCTTCTTCATATAAGTCTGATCTACTATCCACCACCAGAGCATAAATGGGTACTAAGAGCCGAGTATATGTAGTGATACAAAGTTGTTACCAGACAATCTTAAAACTTTGTGGTCCTTTAATGATCAAACCTTGTACCACTCAGCCATCCAGGATGATTCTGAAAAATATGGGAACCCAGGGAGAGCTGAGTGATAATGTTGAGGTATCTCATGTTCCAATTACATTAGGAAACATACCACCCATGTCTTAGATGGAATAACATTAGCAGTCAGACTGCCTTTCAAAGGTAAGATAATTGATCCTCAAGAAGACCATGACATTAGAGCATTTTGGTTAAGTTAATAAATGATGTAGATGTGCTAATAAAAAATCTTTTTTTTTTGGGGGGGGCAAACATCAAGTTTACCCGGTGAATTTAGGCACATGAGAACTTTTGGAGCATACTAATCACATCTGTTTTCCTGAATATGTCAATTTTTAAACAATGATTATTGAAACTTTATTTTACAATATATAAATAATACTCACTCTACTGCCTTTTTATATACTAAGAATGGGGCAGGATCTACTGTATTCATAGTAATGGGCAAAGAGGTGATCATGGGAATATTTTTAGAGTAAGCATTGTGTAAATTTGAGTTTTGCATTGAAAGTGAAAAACTGGGCTGTGTTTATACTTGCAATACAGTTTGCTGAGTACATATTGCTTTTGTCCCATTTGTGGGGGTGGAATTTCATTAAGATTGTCGTTAAATTGGTGCAGGCAATAATTCAGGGTTGTTTTACTAAGTAAATTGGAGCAGTCTCTATTTGCCACCAGAAGTATTACACGAGGGCTATAATTCAGGGACATTTTACTACAGAAAGGAATTATAAAAGCAGTTGAGCATGGTGACTGATACTGTAAGCTTAACCTGAAAATGAGGTTGGAGTATCAGGACCCTGAGGTATTTTTTTGTCACATAGCAGAAGTCAAGCCAAACAAAGTCATAATTTTTTTTCTGCTAGAAGAATTTAGGTGATCCTTTTTTTAATATTTTCTGGTTTGGCATAACCTACATTCAAGAAGTTTATCTCTGGAATATCCTGCCCATCTAGCTATAGTTGCATTCAAGGACGGTTCCAACTCACAGGTAACCACTGCCCTTCTGTCTCCCATGCTACATTTAAAAATTGTGTTCTACCACCCGAGGCTTAAACTGCCTTGTATGTCAATTTAACCATTTGGCATTCCTATTATTTTGTAGTTCCATTACCATCCTTGCACCTTACTATAATCATATCTGGTTTCTATAAGAAAGAGAAAAGTCTCCATTAACTAGAAAAGAATTGGACACTTGGTAGAATATCTCAAAAAATGTAAAAAAGAGAGAATTCATAAACATAAACTACTCTTATAACAATAAGAGGAACCCTGTAAACTTCTTCATAGGCCTGTGTATGATGTGCATATCACCTCTGACCCAACTGTAGAGAAGCTGAACCTGTTCCAACAACATGTGGCAAGTTTGAGGAAACAAAGGTATACGCTGCATTCATTCCCCCATAAAATTTGATTGGAATTTCATGTATCTCATAATAATTTTATCGTTTTAAAAGATTGGGAATGAACAGTTTGTCAATATTAATAAACATATCATATTGTGTATGAAAAAATTGGAACTAACTTCAGATTCAATTTTGAAAAAATGTGAGTGTGTCAATTCAAAGTGTGTTTTTGTGTCATTGCAGAGTATTGTGGCACTACATATGTTGCTTTTGCAGGTAATATGTGTTCAGATTATGCAGTATCAACTCACCTGCATTTATCAATTTGAAAAACCTGACAGCTTGCTCTAATTCTAAATAAGGAGCCAGTTTGTATTAAGGATGCTGAGGTAGGCATCACTTCAGTTTTTGACCAGCCTTGTACACAGAGTGAATTTGGGACAGGTAGGGATACACAGGAAGTTCCTTTCTTGAGTAAACAAACAGAAAGGGACAAAATATGTGAAGACACCCAACCATAATACAATATGGAATAAATCTGTTTGTTTACTGTGTGTATGTGTGTGTGTGGTGCTGGGTGGGGTGGGTTTGTTTGTTTATGTTAAGGGGAGAGAGAAGAAGGCCACAGATAGACAGAGACAGAGCACTAGAGTGATCACATGTCAAAGTCAATTCAATTCCAATTGTCCATCTTATTTATCAGGTTCACATTTATGAAGGTAAATATTTCTGCCACTGAGACTTACAGATCTCTCTCACCTTTCCAGTGCTATTATGTAGCTGGACTTTCTTCAGATTTTCTGGAAAATCCATCCCAAAATGACACAGACATTTCTAAATTATGAATGATTGGCTTTCACTTAACTTTGTTCCCAACAATTCCTAACTAACAAATGTTTATTAGCGCTTTTGTCTATTATTCTGTATTCGCAGCTCTTCCTTGTCTTCCTGGCATGGGTCCAGGCCTAGATTCATTCCCCTGAGTTTTTCTCTCAGCCCAGCAACCTGCCTAACTATCTCTTTTGAGCAATTTTAGCTGCTTTCACTTTATTAAACCAATTAAGGGCCTTAGGCAGGCAAGGTAAACATCACCCTATTTTCACATAATGATCAAATGCCCCACAAGTTTAACTTTTAATCATCCTCTTCTAGATTTAGCATTTTGCTTGATCTCAGGTCCTTCGTGTTTGTACTTTATTGACTGAGATACCTACTCAGGCCCTATTTTGCTTTGTTGGTAATAGAGGCTGAACTTAAATCTCTTAGTATCAGGAATCTAGACACTAGCACATAACCCCAATTATAGCCCATAATGACTTACTTTTTTAATTAAGAAACAAAATCTACCTCAATTTTAGGTGAATAAGAAATGTAATAAAAATTAATTATTGTCTCAGAATGCATAGCACTAGCCATTTTAACTAAAACTAATGCTTATTTATGTTAACAATATAAAATTTTATTCCTGAGATGATCATGGTGTTTCATGCCTTTGAACCCAGGACTCAGGAGCCAAAAGCATGAATCTCACCTAATTCCAGGCCAGTCACAGATACATAATGAGGCCCTTTTCTTAAAACACAACAATGGAAGAGACAGAAGACTAAAGGGGGAAGCAATACTGATCCGTACTTACAGAGGATATGAGTTAACTCCCACCAACCAGATGGTAGCTCACCACCATCTACAATCATATCTGTTGCCCTCTTCTTTTCTACCAGCAGACATTCAAGTAGGGTACTACATATGACAAAATAATCCTCAAAAAAATGAAATAAAATGTCCTACTGGTTAATTGAAACCTATCACTGTGCCTCATGAGTTCCCCAGCTAAAGACCGCCAAATACTTGTTAGATCCCCATATCCTCTTGGGAACATCCTGAGTCCATGCATGCCGGATATTTTAAAAATTAGTTCATGATTTTTACATGTAGATCCTTGTTCCCTATATCTCCCTCACCTTCCCCTTCCTCTTATCATCTGTTGCCCCCTCACATCTACCCTGACCACCCTGCCATCCTATCTCACCCACAATCAACACATAGGGCTAGGCCATCCAAGTGGGGTCATGTATTTCTGACAGCGCATTTGAAGTGTTGATTAGAATGTCTCTTCTATGTCTAGGTTTAGGGGCATCCCTGGATTGGGGGAATGTGTCCTCAAGGTCCATTTGCGCACCAGGAATACATCCAGGTCCCACTGTCTGAACTCCATTAGACAGCTCACACTCTTCTAGGCTGATACCCATCTCAGGGTTCTGAGTCAGTTCCATAAGTTGATCTACAGCTATCAGTCTGGGGTCCTATTAGCTCCTCCTTCATCAGGTCAGCTGTCTCACGTGTTTCTGCAACTCGATATTGTCCTCTCTCTCTCTGCATCTGATTCTAGTTACACGCAGTTTTACTTCTGAGTGTTTGCTTTTTTTTCTACAGAGAGTAGATGAGGGCTCCATGTAGTGCTCGAGTTAGTTGCTGATCTCATTTTCAGGGAAGGTCAATAATGGAAGCCTTTCCACTGTTGCTCAGTTTGTTAGTTGGAGTCAGTCTTGTAGGTCTCTAGATATAGCTTTAGGTTCAATTTTCTCTTCAAACCAATAATGACTTGCTCTTATGTCTCTTCCTCTCTACCATGTTCTACTTTTGTTCCTGGGTTACCTCATTCATCATTGCTTCTTCACCAATATCCACAGCATTTCCAGATTCCATTTTTTCTGTAGATTAGTAGTCCATTGTGTAGATGTGCCACAAGTTCTTTATCCATTCTTCAGTTGAGAGGCATCTGGGTAGATTCTAGGTTCTTGCTATTACAAATAATGCTGCTATAGGTATAAATAAAACACATTTTTGGTTGCATGAATGTGGATAATTTGGGTATATAACTGTGAGGGATTGCCAGGTCCTGTGGTAAACCAATTCCCATCTTTCTGAGGAACTGCCATAGCTATCTTGAAAATGGCTGTACAAGTTTGAACTCCCAAAATCAGTGGAGGAGTGTTACCCTTTCTACACATCCTGTCCAGCAGTAGTCAGGAGCCAAAAGCATGAATCTCAATGAATTCCAGGCCAGTCAAAATTACATAATGAGGCCTTTT